>NC_054410.1:440000-510000 GCF_017976425.1 Toxotes jaculatrix | reverse complement strand
GCTCTGTCTCCTGGAAAACGCTGATATGCAACTAAACTGCAACAGCAAGTAAGTTCTGAGACAAATGTGACTGGGACCAGTTCCCGTTTAACGTAAAGAGGACACCTGGTCCTGATCCTGTTCCACCTGGTGTGAGCAGCGCCCACTCGAAGCTGCAGAGGAGTGCGCTCACAGCACTGAGCTCTCCATCAGCACACAGTCAGTCAACTTTTCTGCCCTGGGTTTCACCTGCCAGGCTACAGGCTATCCTCATCCTCTGATTGGTGGAGGGAGAAGAACAGAGTACTGAGACTGCTGAGAGGTTGAACCTGACCTGATGTGTCTCACTCAGTATCTACATACACATTATTTTATTTCCTGTTATGTTGTTTTATTTTTCCTCTCAGGTTCTGACTGTAAAGGTGTGGAGCTTCTTATTCAGGTAACTCATAACGAAACAGCAGCGTCCCTGAACGCCTCACGTCCTCACTAATAAACTCAAACAGGCATTTATACAAACAGTCACTGACACAATAATAAACAGTAATGTTTTCTATTGTTAGTTCTATTTTCCGATATATTCCTGAACTAATATTTACTTCTTCATTGGTCTGCGGTACATTTTGCGGGCCCTCCTCTGGCTGACCAGGTGCTGCTGTGGTACATGTTCCCACTGCTCTGAAGATGTTTCTGGGTGGAGGTGATGGAACAGACAGGGAACCTGGGAGGGAGCCTGTTCAGTGGATGATACCACAAAGTAAAGATGTGTTTACTCCGAGTAAAGAGCAGCAGACTGATGATAAATGGACTAAACCAAGACTATGTATATGATAAATATGGACTCATCAGTTCTAAAAATGATCATTAGCTGCAGCTGGAAGGAAATGGACTGACAGTCAGACCAGGTGTCTTCTCTCCCTGAGACGTTGGACAGGCTGCAGGTTGGATGTCACTGAGTTAAATCTGGGGACACATTCACATCGACTGGCAGGTGAACATCTGATCCAGAGCGAGGCATCAACAGGTGCAGGACTCCGCAGCACAGACGGTAACTGTGTTTCATGTGCACCTTCTGCCCTCTGCAGGTTAAACTGTGAACTACACCTTGAAACGAACTGAATCACTCTCAGGTACAGAGAGCTATCACAGTACAGTGCTGTCAGTGCTCTCATCCAACTCAGCAGCACAGCAAACTGTGAGAACACTGTTCAACAAAACACCACACTATTCCTTTAAAAACAACACTCCAGCTCAGCATCACAGACCGTGACACATTAAACACGAACCTGTCGGTTTCACAGCAGAGGTAAGAGGCAACGAGGAAGAAGACCGCTCCAGGACTTTAGGTGATCAGTACTCAGAAACTGGTTCAGACTAAACCACGGGTTTAGTTTAAACCACGGTTTCCGAGGACACAGCATGGATTTAAGTGATTAGTCTCTGTGATCGTGACCCAGACAACACAGGTTTAAATCCGTCTGAAACTAAGGAGAGGACGGAGACAGACAGAGACCCCACAGACTGTAACATCAACAGGTGTGCAGCAGCCATGGCGGGACATGCAACCGTTAGTGAAGCAACACGCGGGAAGACAAACACACGTGACTCACATGATTGGAGCGGAAGTCCGTCCTCCAGTCCTCCATGGAGATTCAGTGTTCAAGGTCCACGTCTTACAACTCTATAGTCCCGGAACGTGTGGCGGCGGCCATCTTGTTTGTTGGTCCTAAGAACTGATTTCTTCTTCGATCTGATCGACCAAACGGGTGTAATACCACCTGTGACCACACACTGACTGACGTTCACTGTGCGTTACAACCCAGAGGGGCGCTGTTTCGCTCATAGGCTGTTGAACGTGACAGACCCTGGCTGCAGTGTGATGGCTTTCCGGGCAGGAACACTAACCCTCCCCTGCACCTTTAAGCTTCAAAAGGTAAAACTTAGAAACTCGTTAAAAATACATCACACTTAGAAATACCTTTCCTTCATTTTTATTATTTAGTTTTCACAGAATGCACAGAATGGAGAGGACAAGTGTATCATCACATCACACCATTTATATTCACCTTACAATAAATGTGAAGGAACTGATGACATGGGAGAAAAACCACTACGAAACATTTATTTGATTAAAGCCCCATGTGGACTGGATTTCTGTCTGCAGAGGGAGTGGGCTGATTTTAACACCGCCTGCTCTGCCCAGTCATTTTACACCCTCACCTAAGTGATGGTTACAGCTCCACCTGTCATTTAAATCAGGTGAGAAAGATCCCTGTCCTAATGTCAGCGACAGGTAGCTCCTCTGTTTTTAGAACTGTCCCCAGTAACAGCAGCTGAATCAGCTGTGATCAGCTCCTGTTTGCAGTGAAGCCATGGATGTACAGACAGCTCTCACTGGATCACTGTGATACTGAAGGAAACTTAAAAACAGCAGGATTCTGAATGAAGTTCTGCAGGACGGACATCAGAGGTGATGATATCCTTAGGAAGTGAGGTCACACTGAATCATATCAACATGTTTTAATGTCTGTGTGTTCAGGTCTGACTCAGGATGGACTCTGTGGACCATCTTTGAGACAGATTCACCTCTGAATGTCCATGTCCATTACAGGCTGTGTTCTGTGAGGACATATTTTCTCCACCTCCCTGTGTAATTTTAATCCAGTCTGAATGGGGCTTTGATCATCATTTTTTCTACAGGTAAATGATCACAGATAAAACTGACCCTAAACCCTGACAGCCTCTGCTCTATCCAGCGTAGGGAAACCTGAGGAGTGCGGCCTGTCTGGGGCCGAGCCGCAGGTCTGTCAGGTCTACGCTGCTGTCTGAGGACAGGACGCTGCTGTTGGTGCTGAGGACGAGCGCAGCCTGTCGGGGCAGAGTCACATCGTCCAGCTGCAGCACCGCCGCCTCCTCCGCCCAGTTGAAGGCAGCCAGGTAACGCTCGCTCTGATCCCAGGCCCGCAGGTACACCAGAGAGGAGGAGGAGTTATGGAGGAGGACGAAGTCTCCGAACAGCAGGGAGCGCTCTTTACCTCGCAACTCACTCAGACTGCGGAAAAACCTGAGACAGGACAGACGCTCGGACCTCTCCTCCTGTACAGAGACAGAGGACAAGATCAATACTGCAATACTGCTGCTGCTAATACTACTGCTGGTACTATAGTACTACTACTAGCACTACTACTGCTTCTCCCACTACAGCAGAAATTATTTCGTAATACTAATACTTCAGTACTTTTAATTCTATCACTGCTACTCCTGATTGTAATAATATTGCTAGTACTAGAAGTAGAAGAAGTACTATTACTACTACTACTACCTCTAACACTACTGCTACCCCTGGCACTGCTACTACTGGTACTATTTCAACTACTATAATTAGTTATATTACTTAAAAATACCTCTGCAATATTTCTTGTTAACCTTTTTGCACAATAACAACTAAAGTTTACAGTGGTTCACACTGTACTATTGCTGCTTCCTTATCAAAACATATTGTTACTCTGTAAATATATTTCTGGGTCAAGCAATTTTCATATTTATATATATATTTTATTCATATATTTATTGATGTTTATCTGCTGTTTCTTTCTTCTGGGATGATCAGGATGAAAAGTACTTTTCTCAGTCTGCAGTACATTTGCTCATGTAACTGCTGTTTACCTGTAGAGTCTCATTCAGCTCCCCATCAGTGTCCCAGAGCATCTTGGGAAACTTGGTGCCCTTTAGTAGAGAAATATCAGCAACAATCAAGAAATGCAAGAAAATCAAATTGATAAACAGCAATAACGAACATTCGTAGGCTGAGGTGCTGATGTCAGTGCTTCTGCTCCAGTTACAGCCTTTAACTGCTCAGCTTTGACACTAACCCACCCTGTGTCAGAGCTGAAAACCCCTTGCTTTTGGTGCCACCTGCTGGATATGTAAAGACTTATGTCAGACAGCAGTGCACACTGCAGAACTAAAACATCTGTGTCCTCACCTCGTCCATCAGGCCGATCTCGTCTCCGTAGTTGAAGACAGGCGTCCCGGGCAGCGTGAGCAGCAGTAGCTGGTGCAGTTTCACCAGAGCCGGGCCCACCAGCGAGGCCAGGTGACCCTCGGCCCGACCCCCCAGGCTCCAGGCCAGCTTGGTCTGGCTATGGGACGAATACAAGCTCTGGATGGACTGAGCGCGCTCTGTAGCATCTCCAGGACGGAGGACCCTGGAGATCAGGAGGTCGACGCCAGTGGAGGAGAGGAGGGAGGACACGTCTTCAGCCGAGGATCGCTCTGTGATTCCGATCAGGACTCTGGGAAACACACAGACAGAGAGAGAATGAGGTTTATATTTAAAGTTTTTTTTAACCCAAAACACAGATGGGATTAAACTACTTCATTTTCAGAAGTGAGTGGTGTCTGCAGGTATTCACTGCAGACTGCATACAGCCCAACAACCTACAGGACAGCCTGTAAATAAGGTTAGAGGAATCAGATCCTCTCTCGTCTGGATCACGGTGCCTGAGCAGAGAGGAAATGACTTCAGTGAGAAAAGCAACCTGAAGCTATAGGCTCAAAGTTATGGGACAAAGACGTGAAACGTGGGACATGTATGTTCATGTTTTTAGCTTCTCCTGTGTTTTTGGGCTTTGTTGTTTTAAATGGACACTTCATGTGGTCCCAGGAACAGTTGGACAGTGTCTCTGACCTTTTGTAGGGACGCTCGCTCGTCCCGTTCTGGACGATGGCTCGGATGTCGGTCCACAGAGACGGCACCACGCTGGATACACGCTCCACCCCCGATAGCTGGACGCCATCCACACCTTCATTCAGCCAGAACACCAGAGCAGACTGAGGGGACAGAGTCAGAGACAACCAGAGTCAGCACCACCTGCTGCTGAATCAGACGGACCAGATCAACACGTGGTGACTGATTTCAGTTCTAATGGATTTATCAACAAAGCAGCTTGAACTATCATCTGCAGCAGATGGTCTGGACCCCACAGAGTCTGAGATCACATGAAGAGACAGAGACACTGAGACAGACTAAACCCACAGAAGAACTGAGGAGAGAACAACCTACCTGACAGGTACCTGAGAACCTGAGCGCAGGTACACTGAGCAGAACTGTGAAGGGGGTCACAGCACATCCTGATCTGATTCGTTTTATTCTCTGTGCTGAACTTTGGATCAACACTACCTGTTCGGCCTCAGCTCTCACCTTCAGTCTCTCTGCCACATTCGTCACACTGGTGTTTGAGAACCAGGGTCCAGATGATCCCTGGTAGTTTGGAGTCAGATCCAGGACCACAGAAATACCTGCACAAACACATGATACATCGAGAGAACGCATAACGTGTGGACAGTACCTGATGTACTGGTACTTTATGTGCGTACTTCCATTAAGATTTAAATTTTCACTGTACTTTCCAGGATGAAATATTCTATTTATACCACACGTTTCATATGTAAACTATATTCCTGAACAAAACCTGATATTTACATAACTTGCTCTTTCATAGAAGCTAAAAGATCAGTTATCAGTGATGATGATGATCAGGAATAAACACAATTAAGCAACTTTAAAGGTCAAAGTGAATATAGGAATTTCATGTAATCACCGATGAATGAAATATGTGAATGATTGAATATGTCTGTATGATTTTATGAAATTTGTCCCCATCAGTGTGTCTCCTCACCCTTCCTGTGAGCAGCCTGAACGAAACCTTTAAACTGTTCCAGGTTTCCAGCCTCGGGGGAAATCTCTTCAAACCTCAGGCTCATGGCTTCGTCAGGCGGAGCGACGTGGATCGGTCCGACCACCAGACCTTTGACCTTCAGCTGAGACAGACTGTCGATCTTCTGCTCCAGACCTGAAGGACGGAGACAGATCAGCTGTGTCATATCTGTGAGTTAAAGGTTCCCTGTGGAGTTTTTTCTAGTAGAGCTATGGAGCTGTTGTTCTATCAGCGAGTCCCTGTTTTGTTTCTCACCCTTCAGGTTGTGGGCGTCGGTGAAGGCCTGGATGTGTCCGATCTGGTACAAGGGGCCGTCGTTCCACCAGTTGGTGGGGGGCAGGTCTCTGCAGCGAGGAGCCTGCAGGATGATGAGGACGGCTCCAACCAGCATCCCCAACCAGCCGAGCCAGAACACCACCAGCAGCGCCCAGCGGGTCCTCACCCAGCTGAGAGGACAGGGAGGGAGAGCCAGCAGTCATGTAGGGGTGCTCATTCACTTGTTCACCTGAATGTGCCTCATGTGTTTACATGTCAGCTGATTAAAAACTGAGTAAAACACAGCTGAACTTAAACACACCACGGACCCGTGTGTGTGTGTGTGTTATCGGGCCTCCTCACCCCGGGGTCCCCGCCACCCGCAGCAGCTCCTCCTTGTTCAGCCCGGTGAATTTCACCTCCTCCTCCGCCTCCTCGGGGATCTTCAGCTTCACGGAGCCGTTTTTCTCCGCCGCCGCCGCGTCTCCAGCAGCAGACGGAGCGTCCGCGGCCCGGTCTCCTCCGGTCATCGGCTGCTTCTCCTGCTCCTCCTGGTCCAGGTCCGCCTCGCTCACATCGGCCTCCGTCGCATCAGCATCCGCAGCGACCTGAGGCGGGTGCGCATCATCCCTCGGCTCAGCATCTTTGAGCTCAGCATCCTGCAGCTCAGCATCCTGCAGCTCCACGTTCGTCTCCTCCGTGTTCATCCCGAATATGATCCGTTAATTTACGGTTCTTAGAGTCAAATGAAGCAGGTTTTGTGTGAGTCACAGCTACCGGGCAGGTCTATACCACCGGATGTGGTCTTTTCGCCTGACTGATGGTCTGACAGCAGCGCTGCCGCTTTAAGGGCTGTCGGAAATCAGAGCGACAATGGGCGAAAAGCCCTCCCAGTCTAATCTATAGAGCCTGTAAATACACCGCGCGTTTGTCTGATCCTCATTAATCACAGCGTAAAAACACGTTTAACGAGCCGTGATTCCAGCGGCCTATAGTTCCAGCATCAGCTCTGCATTTAACAATAAAACCACACACACACGTGAATTCAGCTGCTTCAGTCCATGCAAATACAAACCCACACAACCATTAACCATTTTACTACTTTTCTCTATAGAAAGGTGGGGGAGGGGCTCTCCTCTGTTTCTGCTGTTGAATGTGTGTAGAGATCATTTTATATATATATATATGACTAAATGACTAAAGACACATTTATAATAAGAGATGATGCATGGTATCTGTGTGTGTGTGTGCGCGCGTGTGACGTGCACCTCCCAGGAAACGTCACAGCACGTCGCGGTGACGCAGACCTGAAGCGCTGTGACTGGTCCGCTTGGTCCAGCAGCGGCCGGTTTACCGGCTGAACCGCATCAACCATCCTCTCCTTCCACGTCGCAGTAGCTTCAGAAACAGTAACTGCTGGTCAACATTTATTAGCTGCAGCTCAACACGAGCCGCTCACTTTGAATCGCCATTGTTTGAAACTAACACTCGTCGCCCTCTGGCGTTGTGGCGGTGTAACAACATCCTCACAAAGCTCTGCGTCAGTGTCACAGTCTCCGTCCGTCACCGCTCCACCATGTCTCCATAACTCCTGCACTGACATCAGGATTCAAAGCGTGGCCCCCCTTATACACACACACACACACACACACGCTTGCGGTTCTGGGGGAGAGGGGGGTGGGACTTCCTCTGGGAGAGACGCAGGGCGGGGTCTGCTTAAGCTTTTGTTTTCCCGCCTCCAGCCCACCAATCCCGGTGAAGGCTCTTTGCATAAAATTCCCGTCAGCCCCTGCAAACTCCTGAGCACCGCAAACGGAACCCAAAGCGGGTCGGACCGGGTCACGATCAGCGACAGCGGGCACAGGGCTGCCAGCACAGCACCCGGAGCTCAGCGTGCTGTTGTTTCCTGCGCAGACGGAGCCGCGCTGAGCCGCTTTCCTCCCTCACAGCCGCCGAGCAGCCGGCACCGTCACTGTGGCAGCTTCCGGGACGGAGCCCTTCATAAAGCGAGCGGAGGCTGAAAGCTATTGTGTTATTTCGATAACACATATACTAAAATTGGAACGATACAGAGAAGATTAGCATGGCCCCTGCGCAAGGATGACACGCAAATTCGTGAAGCGTTCCTCATTTTTTCTTTTTTCGCTCAGACAGACACAAGCAGCGGCTCTGCTGTCAGAGCTCAGTCGGCTGTTTGCTCTGTGGTTTCTCACACAGCAGCTCTGATGCAGTCAGAACCAAAAGTGCGTTTTTACACATGAGGAATTTGTTGTGTCATTGTTGGTGCATGCAGTAAACAAAAATAAACAGAAATAAAATCAGAACACATCAACATATTTACAGTGTAATGCAGTGTGTGATGTATGGAAACATGTCAGTGGGGTTCTTAGTGCAGCTGCAGGGGGTAAGAAGCTGTTCTGTGTGGTAGTTTAAGTGAGGCAGCTGATGTTCAGGATCCTGGGAGAATATGGTGCCCAGGAATCGAACAGAGTGGACCGGGACATCACACAGGGTGATGGGGTGAGCGGGCTGGGTTCCTCCTGACGTCCACAACCATCTCCACTGTCTTCACAACACTGAGCTCAAGGTTGTTCAGGCAGCACCGGGACAAAGCCAAAATAATAAAAACTTAATATTCACAACAGAAAGACAAAGCAAATGATTAAACCAGAAAAGAACAAAGGAGATAAAAACTGTGACTGCTCCCTGAAAGAAATCAGTTTTTTCATGTGATGGTTCTCTGTCACAGACACCGTCACTGGTCACTGGGAGCTCGTCCACAGTGTTAATCTATGTTAACAGCTTCTCAGTGAAAGTGTGAGCTGGTACCGGGGTCAGAGCACCACAGCTTTCCTCTGTTCCAGTCCACATTCAGTCACTGGGAGGTCAGTGAGCGAAGCTGATGGTGAGAATTCAAAGTATCTGCCCATCCACAAACATATTCCCCAAACTCCACATCGTATATCTCCCTTCCTCTGGAGACGCTCTGCTGACACACCCAGCCTCCAGCCTGTACTGTCTCCAACCCAGATGTCCCAGCTGTGAGTCCCTGAGTTCAAGCCCTCAGAGCCAGAGGACAGAGGGGAGATCCAGGGGACAGAGGGGACAGTTAAACCTCTCTGGATGGTCAGGGAGATCCTGTCAGGGGGAGAAGAAGAAGAGGAGGAGGAGGAGGAGGAGGAGGGGGAAGGTTTTATTCATATTTATTTTTTCATTATACACACACACACACACACACGCTTGCGGTTCTGGGGAAGAGGGGGGTGGGACTTCCTCTGGGAGAGATGCAGGGCGGGGTCTGCTTAAGCTTTTGTTTTCCCGCCTCCAGCCCACCAATCCCGGTAAAGGCTCTTTGCATAAAATTCCCGTCAGCCCCTGCAAACTCCTGAGCACCGCAAACGGAACCCAAAGCGGGTCGGACCGGGTCACGATCAGCGACAGCGGGCACAGGGCTGCCAGCACAGCACCCGGAGCTCAGCGTGCTGTTGTTTCCTGCGCAGACGGAGCCGCGCTGAGCCGCTTTCCTCCCTCACAGCCTCCGAGCAGCCGGCACCGTCACTGTGGCAGCTTCCGGGAAGGAGCCCTTCATAAAGCGAGCGGAGGCGGAAAGCTATTGTGTTATTTCGATAACACATATACTAAAATTGGAACGATACAGAGAAGATTAGCATGGCCCCTGCGCAAGGATGACACGCAAATTCGTGAAGCGTTCCTCATTTTTCCTGTGAAAGTGACTTTTCATTTTCCTCCCGCTTACATTTTTCATTCAGCTCAGACAGCGCCCCCACGGCCGGCGGCGGTACTGCAGAACTAGCACTGAAGCTAACAGTGAACTCCAATCAGATGTGCGTTAAATTGTCTCAACACTTCCGCTGCACTGGGAAACAGACTGAGATAGATATAAAGCGAAGAGCTTTTCTGAACCAGAGCGGGCTGCTCTTGAATTCGGCCTCAACAAAGTCCACCAAAACCTGAGTAAAACCCAGTCTGTCTCTGGCTTTTGTTGGTTGACTGCACAAACGTCGCTCAGTTTAAGAGAGCTCCGCTCTACAACACAATTTTAGAAAAAAAGGCCTCCCACGAAATGTTCCTCTCTTAAGGTCGTCTGAATATTTGCGTAGGGAAAAAAAGTCAGTGTGAGTTTTATTCGTAATGTCCTGCGTCGCTCGCATCCGCGTCTCCGTCCGATTCCACGGGGACTTCACATCTTAGGTAAAACCCGGTGTTTGGTCGTTGGTTAAATAAACGTCTGGTTTCAGGATCCACCTTAAACCGCAGACCTTCCCTGTGAGCAGCAGAGCGGAGCTGCGGCCTGCGCACAGACCGGCTCACGGACCGGGTTTCTGACAGGTCTCTGAGCTTTCTGCGGTTCAACATGAATCTTTCTGAGGCTAAATCGGAGCTGAAGCAGCTGCTGAGCAGAGTGAGTCCGCCCGAGCTCCCTAAACTCCTGGACTGGATCAGAAGCTCAGGTAAACACCTCACCTGCTGCACGTGGTCTGATGTGTGTTCAGCACCCGCAGGAGGCCAGTCCCTCCACAGACACTCACAAATTAATTCATGAAGAACTTTGAGGAGTTGTGTGTCAGTGTATGACTGTGTACAGGCTGAGAGCAAGACTCATCACACACCGCTTTTATCTGTGTGTGTGTGTGTGTGTGTGTGTGTGTGTGTGTCTGTGTCTGTGTCTGTGTCTGTGTGTGTGTGTCAAACATTCACACAAAACATAAAATGCAGTCTGTTGGATCTTATGCTACCCCTCCCCCCATCATCCACCTGGTTAAGGTTGTGGTTCTGGTCCTGTCCATACTGACTTATTGTGACTACATAACCCAGAAGGCCACATGCTTGTGTGTCCTCCTGCAGACGAGCTGGACGACCTGCTGGTGGACAACAGGAAGGTGATGCTACAGAGCATCGCAGACGACCTGAGAGCCAGCCTGCCTCTGGACGCCATGTTACCCTCTGAGACCGTCGCACACCACAAGGTACTACTTTAACATGTCAAACTGAAAACAAGTCCTACAGATGACTGAGGAACTGCATTAGATTCAAGCTCTGTAGAAAAGACAAAGTAAAGTAAGTACTACTTCTGCTGATACACTACAACTACTGCCACTGCTGTAGCTGCTGAGAACATTTCCTCAAATTCTTAATCATCTTTTTAATCTGGAATTTGCTCCATGAAGAAAGTTTAAATTTATTCTCATGAAAAAAAACCTCCTGGTTCATAAACCTGCTGCAAACCACTGGTCAGCTTTAATTAAGACGCAGCTGCAGTGATTTCCTGTTGGATGTAGGATGGTGGTGATGATGGTGATGGTGATGATGATGATGATAGTGGTGATGACGGTGTGCGTTTCAGATGGAGCAGCGGTCGCGGCCAACGGTTCACGTGGACAATTTCCTGTATGATGACGAGCAGGTGGACTCTCTGTGTGAGGAGGGAACCATGAGCCGGACCTACTGCCTCAGCTGTGGGTCCTGCAGGACGGCACCTCTGGGTGGGAACAACACAACAACAAAGTTTTTACTCTGTTTGTTTTATTGTGAAAAAACCAGCTGCATCCTGTTGTAGCCTGAGTTAATCCACATCAAACCACCTCATCGCTGTTCTCTTCTTATCTCCCTGCAGACTTCATCTCTCACTCGTTCTCAGTGTCAGAGCTTCAGTTTCTGTTCCAGAACGTTCTTCCAGACCTGAGTGGTCGGATGCTGGTGGATGTGGGATCCAGACTGGGAGCTGTGCTCTATGGGGTCAGAGGTCACCGCACACACACACTCACAGTAGATGCTCCTGAGGTGGAGTTAACAGGACAGAACGTTGCTGTGTGAAGCGAGCAGGTGTGGGAACAGCTGCAGGACATTAGCAGATGGAGCTGCAGCTCTGACACAGAAGCTGCTTTCAAACACTCAGAGACAGACTGATGCAAAGATCCTCCTCACAGTTCAGTCCTGAGTCAGACCTGAACCCACAGACCTGACACACATGTTGATATGATGCAGTGTGACTTCACTTCCTGAGGATGTCATCATTTCTGATGTCCATCCTGCAGAACTTCATTCAGAATTCTGCTGTTTTTAAGTTTCCTTCAGTGTCACGGTGATCCAGTGAGAGGAGTCTGTTCATCCATGGCTTCACTGCAAACAGGAGCTGATCACAGCTGATTCAGCTGCTGTCACTGGGACAGTTTGACTAAAGGGACATATAAACTAGAAAGGGACAGAACTGGTTTTCAGAACAGCACAGTAATAAGGCTCAGTTTACAGTGTCAGCAGCAGCACACAGACATCATATAATAAAACAGCTGAACAGGTTCAGTAAGTTCAGAGGAAGTTTCTCCAGTGAAGAAACTGTGAGCTGCACAGAGACAGAGGAAAGCAGAAAAGAAAAAAACTCAAACAGAATCAAAATGAAATAATAAAGAAGGAACATTCAAAATCAGTGTCTCTGTGTGTGTGTGTGTGTGTCTCTCTCTCTCAGTGTGTCACTCTCAGTGTGTCACTCTCAGTGTGTCACTCTGTGTGTCACTCTCAGTGTGTCTCTCTCAGTGTGTCACTCTCAGTGTGTGTCTCTCAGTGTGTCTCTCTCTCTCAGTGTGTCACTCTCAGTGTGTCACTCTCAGTGTGTCTCTCTCAGTGTGTCACTCTCAGTGTGTGTCTCTCAGTGTGTGTCTCTCTCTCTCAGTGTGTCACTCTCAGTGTGTCACTCTCAGTGTGTCTCTCTCAGTGTGTCACTCTCAGTGTGTCTCTCTCAGTGTGTCACTCTCAGTGTGTCTCTCTCAGTGTGTCTCTCTCTCAGTGTGTCTCTCTCTCTGTGTGTCTCTCTCTCAGTGTGTGTCTCTCTCTCAGTGTGTCTCTCACAGTGTGTGTGTCTCTCTGTGTTGTCAGGGTTACGTGTACAGCTCGGCCTCTCGCCTGCTCGGCCTGGAGCTCAGTGAGGAGTTTGTCCGGCTGCAGAACAACATGATCCTCAAATACAGACTGAACGACAGAGTTCAGGTGAGTGTCTGTGTCTCACTCTGATCCGTGTCAGGACTCTGGACCTGGTGCATGGAGCAGGTATTCAGTGTCCTGTTTAACCAGTCCGTTCCACAGACTGAAGGTCACTGTGGTGACTCAGACACTGGCCTGTGGTCTGATGAGTGGACTCTGGTCTGCTGTAGGTTCTCCACGCTGACGTGTGCACGCAGGACGTTCTACTGCAGAACGCTGACGTTCTGGTCATGAACAACGTCTTTGAGTACTTCATGGAGCCTAACGAGCAAGTCAGGTGAGGACGCACAGCACAAATACACAACACACAAAAATACACACTAACAGATAGACACAGTAATAACTGACATGTCTGTGTGTGTGTGTGTTTTCAGAGCCTGGAGGTTCATCATGAAGAGCTTCATAAAGACAGGTTCCTTGTTGGTGACTGTTCCCAGTCTTCAGGAGAGTCTGAACGCTCTTCAGGTAAAACTCACCCTGACACACACTGAAGGCTGCTCCACCAACCAGGCAGAGGCTCCACTCTTGAATTCATTTGTCATAAATTTGCTGAACTGAATCAGAGCACGAACTCTCGGACTCGGATCCTCCATCTCGTGGCCGTGGTGTCCTGAAATGTTTTGTCTGATTCTTTCTTCCTGTTTATCAGGTAACGAACAGACAGAAAACCTCAGTAAAGTCAGAGGTTTCATAAAACAGGAAATAGTGTAACATATTTTTATTCATACTCTCCTCTTCCTCTTCTCTCTTCAGACCCCACCCTGCTCCTTTACCAGGCGTCAGTCTGTTCTTTCACTTCCTTAAATGACCTGAAATTATTTCTGCGACGTCTCTGATAAATGTTGTTTCTTTGCCAATTATCCCACAAAAAATCCTTTTATTCCACATGGAAGAGAACCTTATTTTGAAAGTGTCGCTATGTTTTGTCAGAACGTTTCTGCAACGTTAGAGATTCACTCAGGGTTAGAATCAGAATTTGAATTGAATTCATTTCTCATTCTGTGTTACAGGATCAAATTTCATGTTTGGAAAAGTCAGTTTCAGAAAAAGCTGTGGAGTACGAGCAGATCAACAGGAAACTGTCCTGCTTCAGTCATCAGAACGGAGCAATGTCTGCTTCTTTGGGAAAAAAGTCAAAGCTACAAGAGAGGCTGTTTTCTCAACACCGCCATCTTAAGCTTGAACTCACCGTTCATGTGAAGCTCTGTGATTGGGTGGTTGGTAGTGAAATGCACACTGGGAGTCCTGGTTTTTTTCCCACAGGCTTCTTGTAGCTTTGACTACTTTACCAGGGAAGCAGATGTTTGTTCAGATGACTGAAGCAGAGAGTTTAAACCATCAGATACAGTGAACATGAAGCAGAACCAGGGTTCACAGACCTCTGCGTCTGCAGCAGGCTTTCACTGCAGGAACCAGGCTGTCGGACCGAACCACTCACACTTCATGGCTCCAGTTTCCCTGGAAGCCTGAGAGTGTTCAGACCAATTCTCAGCTTTGTTCTCTTCCACAGAGACTTTACAAACCATCCACCGCTCTGTTTAAAAATCCCTGTACTGGTGTCATTATAGTGATGGAATAAAACTGTGTCCAGCAGGAGGCGCTGCAGCCCGGCTGGGTGGAGGAACTTCCTGTGGACTACGACGTTTACCTGGGCAGAGACACAGACCCTGACGCCCTCAGACAGATCCACCTCTACAGGGTTCTCTGAACTGGTCTGGACTGGTCTCCCTTGGCCTGAACTGTCTTGAACTGGGGCTTGAGTTGTCTGCATTGGCTTGAGCTGGACTGGACTGGACTGGACTGGACTAGTTTAAGATGAACTAGACTGGTTTCAGCTGTTCTGATTCCTCCGGTTTGAAATGGTGTGATTTCTGGTCTGGTCTGAACCAGGGTTCACAGACCTCTGCGTCTGAAACCGTCCAGTCAGAATCCTGGTCCCGGTGCTGTCACCATGGTAACGGTCAGGTTTGTCTTGCCCCTCTCTCCCAGACACTGACTTTGATTATTGATTATTTTATGAATTAAACATGGACAGATTCTCGTTTTTCTGTTTTTATCGTCTGTTACTCGTTGCTGCTTTAACGTCTCATTTCTCACCTGAGGAGCTTTTTCTTCTCTTATTTGATCTTTTTTGTTTTTTATCATGTTTCCACAAAACCACAAGAACTATATTTAAATCATCATGAGCCACCATTGTCCCATGAAAACACCTAAAAAACAAGCAAAACATACAGCATCAGTAGTTTTTATATAAAGATGTAATAAGTGGTTTATTGAACGTGTACAATCAGAGCAGACAGACGCACTAACTGTTCTCTAACAGACTGTGATCAGATCTCAGTGTGTATTCATCCTGTGGACTCTCCTCAGTGGAGGCTGCTGTGTAAACACATCACCAACAACAGTTCAGTGGAACACAGCTGGAATTAGAGCTGCAGCTAATGCTAGCTCGAAATGTGTGTCTGCTTACAGCCCCGTTCCTTCCCCACATTACTGTCATGGTTTGGATCTTACTCTGTAGAAACCTGGTTATTCACATCCCTGCACACAGGTTAGTGATCCTCCACCTGCAGGTTCCTCGCTCCTGAACACGTCAGCCTCTCATCTCTGATCTGATCCAGTTCCCTCAGACTCAGCACTCTGCTGGATCCAGTTAAATGTTGATTTTCATAACTGCCGTTGGTCAAAGTCTTTATACAATGTACCTGCGTGTTTCTGGTTAATAAACACATTTGAAATCAGTTCTGTAGTTTTCATTCTTGCACTGGAGTAAAGACATGTAATGTTTTAATGGTGTGATGTAATTTCCTGTCGTGTCTGTAAATGTTACTGTACACGGTGAACATCTGCCAGAAAATCACAACTAGCTCTTTTTCCTAAAATCCTTCAGCTCTGCTCCCTGCGTGGCTTTCCTCCAGCTTCCTCCCCCAAAAATATGGCTTAATTGGCTGCTCTACATTGCCCCGTGCGTGTGTGTGTGCGTGTGTGTGTGTGTGTGCGTGCGTGTGTGTGTGTGTGTGCGTGTGTGTGTGTGTGTGTGTGCGTGCGTGTGTGTGTGTGTGTGTGCGTGCGTGTGTGTGTGTGCGTGCGTGCGTGCGTGCGTGCGTGTGTGTGTGCGTGTGTGTGTGTGTGTGTGTGTGTGTGTGTGTGTGTGCGTGCGTGTGTGTGTGTGTGTGTGCGTGTGTGTGTGTGGTTGTCTGTCTGTCTTCGTGTAGCGTACAGTCCAGGGTACAGCCCGCCTCCAGCTCCGTACAGGAAACGGATGGAAGGATGGTCTGAGAGAGAGGAAGAGTGGCAGGACGGCCGACCAACCGACCCTGCGGAGGACCGTGAAGTCCCGCCCATTCACTCACTCACCGTGGTGCGTTCAGGATCCGACCTGTCCCCGACTCAAAGTGAAACAAACACAGCCCGAGTCATTGTCGGTGAGTGTGAATATTCAGAGTGAGGGGCCAGGCTCACGGGCCGCCACAGCACCGAAGCCCACCGTCTCCGTTACGCTACGGTCAGACTTTCAGCACGCGGGAGTCTGTGAGGGTCCGTGTGACGTAAATTTCATCACCACAGGGTGTCACGAGGCTCTGTGCTGACGTCTCTGTACCCACCGATTTGCTGTGACGACTTCGTGAGCAGAGCATGCGCAGTTGGTGCACGGACTGGGAAGTTTAATGACTAAATGTATAGTGAAGGATTATTTCTATCACTGCTTCATCTTTAGATTATTCTCCTGACGGACTGATTAATCGTTTGGTCGATACAGCATCACACACAAGTCCAGGCCTCCGGGTGTCTTGTTTTGTCCAATATTCAGTTTAATTAAGAATCAGGCAGCAGTTTAATCAGCAAAGTCTTTCATGTGAAAGTGACTTACATGATTAATCGATTATCAAAGTTGTTCCAGATTGGTTTTGTGTAGGTCAGCTAATCAGATTATATTTCTACATGGCAAATAATTTAGCAGTAGGTGTAGTAGAGTCATAGAAAACCAACAGTCATGACATGCCTGCTGCTCATTCTGTGGAATTGAACCATTAATTGAAAGGAGTGTGTTCAAAATAACAGCAGTGTGGAGTTCAGTTAGTGAGGTCGTTCATTCTGTGAAAACCCAGGTGTCACAGGTGGCAACAGGTGGCCCTTATTTAAGGGAACACATATTGTTCAGAAGAACAGCGTACTTTGATTAAAATGTTGTTTGCAGAGGGGAAGCACATGAAGAAGTGCAGAAAATGATTAAAACGATCTCAAATGCTTTAAAATGGCAACCAAAACCAGAAAGACGTGGAAGAAAACGGAAAACTACCATTCGAACGGGTCGAAGAATAGCCAGCAACAAGCCCCCGCAAAGTCCCAAAATGTCATGTGCTGAAGACGTCACAATTTGCCAAAGAACACACCGACTGGACTCAAAGTCAAAGTCAAAGTCAGCTTTATTGTCAAAACCATATGTACAGGTCAAACACAGGTTTTGAAATTGCAGTGCTCCCTAGGCCCACAGTTAGAAAAATAGCTATACAAAAATAAAAACATAGATATAACACTATCAGATAGAGAAAGAAAGGACTTATACATAATACAGATAAACTTGTATATAACACAAATAATAGAAACAGGTGTGTCTAAAGAGAAATGGTGCGACATTTTGTGGACTGATGAAAGAAAGATTGTTGTTTTTGGGTCTCTGGACAACAGACGACCCCCGAACACTGGATTCAAACCACAGCACACTGTGAACACAGTGAAGCATGGTGGTTCAAGCATCATGGTGTGGGGTTGTGTTTTATACTATGGCGTCAGGCATATTTATCGCATACCAGGGATCATGGATCATAGTCTGATAGAAAACCTGTGCTGTGACATCTAAAATGCTGCTTCTGAGACAAAACCAAGAAATGCAGAGGAATGATGGAACGTGGTCCAATCAATGGGCTGGCATACCTGTTCACAGGTGCCAGAAGTTGGTCGACTCCATGCAACACAGCTGTGAAACAGTGTAATGGTGAACAGAATGTGCAGTGTTCCCAATGCATTTGCATGTATGGAAATAGAAGCTATTATAAGGATTTTGAGCTTTACTCACTTTTTTAAACACAGTCATGCTCACATTATTATCAACAGCCTGTTTCTTACTAGTTCATTACTTTTATTATCCCTCTAACTGGGGAAATTGAATATTCTGTTTTACCCACACCAAGTGAACGAACCACACACACAAGCATGCACATGCACCGGAGACGCTGGGGCAGGGGTCGCGTCTCCTGTTTATTTTATTCAGTCCGACCAAAGGTCCAGACCCCCAGAGAGATCAGCCGTACACCGACATGAATCACCCTCTCTGTCGTTAGTGTCCCGGTGGTTTCACTAAAATCGGCGAACTAACGGAGACGCTGAAATTTCCCAGCCTGGGCTCGGTCCGTGAAGTGGATGAAAACTTGGTCAACAAGCCGCCAGAGAGGAGCTCTCAGCCCGGGACTTGTTCTCAGTTTGTACCGCGGATTATCTGTTCATCGTTACACAACTCGGTAAAGACCGTCAGAAAGTCGTGTGTTCGGTGTGTTGGCGGGTGTCGGTGGGTGCGGGCGGTGTGTTTTCGTTGTTGGGGGGTCAGAGAGTTTGAATGTTTGAGCTCAGACACCGAGGAGCACGTTTCCATGTGGGCAGATTATCACCGCGTCTAACAAAAGACCCGCTCTCCTCCTCAGTCCTCCGGCTCGGTTTCAGCGCCGTTACTTTCCCTCCGGAACTCGGGTTTTGGTCTGAGGGCTGGGTCTGATCTGTGTGTCGGAGTTTGAGTCTGATATTCGGTCTTTGTGACCCGGTTTCCCTCCTTTTTCCGTCAGAGTGCGGCCGGTGGAAGCGGAGCTGAGAGATGCCGCTTCTCCACAGGAAAGCCTTCATCCGACAGAGACCTCCGGCGGACCTGCGGCCGGACGAGGAAGTCTTCCTCTGTAAAATCACTCACGAAATCTTCAGGACCTACGAGTAAGTAGCCGTGGGGTCACCTGTGTCACCTGGGGCAGGGTTAAAGAGCCGTTCGAGCCGGCGGAGTGAAGTTGGGATGATGTCCTGACTGACAGTTGGTCCACTGGCAAACTTCCAGGCGAGATAAACAAAAGCCAACTTTATTCCGAAGAAAAGTGAAACTTAAGGTGGTTCACGAGCAGGTCAGCCCCCGCTTCACAGGTAGCAGACAGGTTAAAACACCTGGCTGGTGTTAGAGGTGGACGGTAGTGTTCGGGGCAGGTGTAATGTTAGCTAAGTCAGCTAGCTAAGTGAGCTAAAGTAGATTAGCGGCTGTTAGCCGGTGGTTAGCCCTGCGTGTGTTAGCCGTTAGCTCGGTAGGAGCAGGCCAGCTGTCAGTCAGCACTGTGGAACACACCTGCTCAGGTGCGCTTAAAGGGAGACTCCGCCCTTTGTAACAGCACGGAGGGTGAAAGTTGGCTCAGGACAGTTTGGCCTGAGTTACACTGATCAGTTTGTGGATTCAGCCACAGCATCGATCAGAGTGATCAGCTGTTCCTCTGACTGACTGCAGCTCCTCCAGTCACATGTTCATCACATCCAATCAAACAAAGAGCGAGCGCTGATATTTTCTCACTGCTTATTTGGAAGAAAACAAACAAATAAAAAAGAGGAAGCTGATGGTGTGTACTTTACTTCATCCAGACGAGGCTGTGACAGCACGCTCATCCTCAGCAGAGAAGGTGATCCACAGAGTTATAGTTTCCCTCAGCCTCAGATGCCTTGTTTTGTTTCACTGGCGCCAGAAGATTTTCAGTTTGCTGTCACTTTAAGAAACGGTCTGGCTTTGGTAACCGGAGCCTAATGAATCAGTTAGCAACGTAGCTTCAGATTAATTTAGTTGGTCATCTCCTTGATTAACCGATTAATTGTCTTAGCTTTGCGCACAACTGACTATACATTGTTCTATAATAATCTGTCATCCTTGCATGATGTGTAAGAAGCCAGCCGTAAAGTTTTATCCTCAGTTTTGTATCAGATACTTTACATTTGTGTTAGTCAGTGTTACATTAATCTCAAATTAGTCTTTATATTTTTCCTGATGTACAAATCAAATAAGGGCACACGTCATTTCCCTGGTCTGTTTTCTCAGGTTGTGATTCAGCAACCTGAGAAAAGGGAGATGACGTGTTAGTTAATTAAAGTTCGTTTTAGTTTGTTTTTATTTATTGGCAGACAGAATATTTCAGATCCAGATTTCAGACGTTTCAGAAAACTCCTTCAGAACAGCAGGGTGCTGTTAAACCACCTTCAGGGCTTTTCAGATGTCGTCGGGTATTTATCTTTTACAAACACTGAGCTGTGGAAATACATGAGACACAAACTGGGTCTGTGTCTGATCCTGAAGTAACCACGTTCCGTCCTCCTCCTCCTCAGTGAGTTCTTTGAGAGGACCATCCTGTGCAACAGTCTGGTGTGGAGTTGTGCTCTGACGGGTCGAGCGGGCTTGACTTACCTGGAGGCGGTGGACAGCGAGCGGCGGGCGAAGCAGAGTCTTCAGAGTTTCCCTCAGTCTCTGGTGGTGCCTCTACTCCACCTGGCTGCTCTGAGCCGACGCTGCAGACTGACGGAGCTCTGCGAGGACGTCTACACCTTCGTCAAAGACCGATTCTTCCCAGGAGAGAAGGTGGACGTTGTGGGACGCAATGGAGCCAGGTACTGAGGGGAGGCCTCGTGTACTCGTTTCATTATCGCTGACGTAAAGGGCTTAAACATCTTTCTCCTTCTTCTCAGTCATGACTCAGGGTTTCTTCAGGATTCAGAGTTGTGTAAAATATGATGAGTGCTGCTTCTGACTGAAGACTTCAGAGAAGTTCAGGGCCTCAGCTCATTACAGCCATATCTGTGTTGATTGTTATTGAGGATGTATGAAACTTCACTTCAGCTTCATGTAAACTGAATAAGACTGAGGAAGACTCTGTGTGTGTGTGTGTGTGTGTGTGTGTGTGTGTGTGTGTGTGTGTGTGTGTGTGTGTGTGTGTGTGTGTGTGTGTGTGTGTGTGTGCGCGCGTGCGTGTGTGCGTGTGTGCGTGCGTGTGTGTGTTGTAGACATGTGTGTGAGATCCTGCAGGTTCATTCTCCTCATTCCAGCGCTAACGGAGCGCCATCTGCTAATGGCCACACCAAGACGTCCGATGGCAGCACAATCGTCATCAGCGACAGCGACGATGAGAGCGCCGCCTTCCAGAGTCCCACGGCACACGTCAACGGGTCAGTAGGTCAAATGTCAAGAAGGTGTAGGAGGAAAAGAGCTGATCGAAACCTGCGGTGTTAGTCAGGTGAGATGATTCTGTGTGTGTGTGTCAGCAGGAAGAAGAAGAAGCCTCTGAGTCCGTCAGTGTTTAAATACACAGTGAGGATGATGAAGGATGAACACAGCGAGCCGTTCACTGTCAAAGCCAATCAGATCAGGTAAGAAGTACACCTGAGGACGCTCTGGCCTCATTCTTACTATCTCTGTCAATTCTTTCACATCGAGAGTCTGTAGAAGGAAGGCTGCAGAACTTTTAATGTGAAAATTCTGGTGGAAGTGTTTTCATTTCTGAGAAATCCTTTGGGGAAGTGGAGCGCCTGACCTGGCTCCTGAATCTGAAAACACAGAGGAAGTCTGGAGTAACTGTAAAAATAAGAAATAAAAGCCTGATTCTCTCTTTCACTGAGGTCAGTGAAGGCCTCGCACACTATATAAAACTCCAGTCAGACAGAGTTCGTGTTAGTGTTAGTCCAATATATCCACTGATATCGGCTTATTGCTGATATCAGTCACAGTATTACTTCAGGTATTGGCCTGTTGTCAGTATCACATCACGTTGAACATTACAGAGGGAAGTGGGTAACAGATGTGTGTTCAGTCGTAGGAAGACGACTCTGTCCAGAGAGAGACTGAAGCTGCTCTTCAAACAACACTGTGAACCTCAGAACGGGACCATCGCACTCAAGGTGAGAACTCCACCAGAACCAACAGCCAGAACCAGCAGCCAGAGTCAACAGCACTGTTCAGAGCAGAAATAGAATGTCATGGTGTTGAATTCCAGGTTAGAAACCTATGTTCAGCAGTTTGATGCAGCTGAAGCTGAAAGTTCCTGGTTTCAGAGCTAAACGTACAGAGGGAAGCAGAGTGTTACTCAAATAATGTTAAATAAAGTTTCTTCATTTTAAAAACACTGAGAATGGCCGGCCTTAGGATGGGTTCTCCGTGCTGAGTCATACACAAACTCTGACGGATGTTCTGAGTCATGATGAGCGTTGTGTGTTGCAGAGTGTGTGCGCTCAGTAATGATGTGTGTGTGTGTCTCAGCCCTCCACAGTGATGAAGTACCAGCTGTCTGAACACACCTTCTCTCAGTTCTTCCCTGATGACCCCCCGCTGTTCCCCTTCAGCCCCCCCTCTAAAGGCGGAGGGCGTGGCTCACCTGGACAGGTGAGAGGCTGTGATTCACTGACTGTGATCCAAATTCAAACCGCTGACTAATTATCATAGCAGACTGTCTTTTTCTGTCTTTTACTAAACTTTATTTAGTTGTTTCCACATATTTAACGCACTGTATTGTAAACATCAGAACAAACCTGAAGAGGTCAAAGCTCCAGCAGCAATTTAACGAGGAGCTTAACTGTCAGACCAGCGACGACTCTGATGGAGGCCACAACCTGGAAGGAGCTGGTCTGACAACAAAGTTCTTCCTCCACCTGCAAACACTGTGGAGTCTTTCCCTCAGTGTCACTGTCTGTGGCACATAAATGTGCTGTGATCAGCAAACGTTTCTGTAGTTCAATATTTCTGATCAGTTAATGAAAGTAATCCGATCAATGCTACTGGAGAAGTAAAGTAACTCATGGATCTCATGTTTCAGGCCAGTTCGTCGTTGCTGAAGGCGGCGGAGGAGAAGCTGAAGCTGCTGCAGCAGAGGGAGGAGATGGCTGCTGCATCTCTGGACAAAGCTCGACTGAAGAAGGAGAAGGAGGAGGCGCAGGAGGCCAAGAGGAAGGAGAGGGAGGACAAGGAGAAGATGAAGGAGGAGCAGAGGAGGAGGTTTGAGGAGGAGAAGCAGAGGAGGAGGGAGGAGAAGGAGCGCAGGAAGCTGGAGAAGGAGAGGGTGAGTGAGTTTTCTGATCTTCGTCTGTATGTCAGATAAATTCTGACTGTTAACACGTCGATGTTTCTGTGGCTCCAATCTACAGGAACGAGAGAAGCTGAAGGAGGAGAAGAAGAAATACGCCGAACGGCTGAAACTGTGGAACAAACCCAGAGAAGACATGGAGTGTGAAGACCTGAAGGTCAGTGAATGCACCACCTGTTAACTCAAACAGGACTGGGTGCATAAATGATCGGGTATCAATAAATCTAGCCACATATTCAGTGATTATGAAATTAATAACAAACAAAATCCGTGTGTCAAAGGAAAATAATGTTTCTCAGGAGCAACAGATCCATGGATGTAAAACTTCATCAGATTCATCGTAACGTGGTTGATTCACCTGTGAGGTTTAAACCAGACGTGTTCTCCACTAATGAACCTGGATCTTTGTGTGTGTTGGTTCTTCCAGGAGCTTCCCAGTCCGATTCCAGTGAGAACTCGCCTTCCATCAGAGCTTTTTGGAGAAGCTCTGATGGTTCTGGAGTTCCTGCGTGCCTTCGGGGAGGTCTACGACCTGAAGGACGAGTTCCCTGATGGAATCTCTCTGGGTTAGAAAGTCATTTCATCAAACCCTTCTGGAACAACCTTTACCAGAACCCTGGATCTGGTGTGGTGCTGTGATCTGTGCCAGTATTTATCATATAGGAAATGCAGAGGTTCTTTAGGTTGTTTTGGTTCTAACATGTTCTGTCTCTCTGCAGAGATTCTAGAGGAGGCTCTGGTGGGTTCTGATCCTGAAGGTCCTCTGTGTGAGCTGCTGTTCTTCTTCCTGACCGCCATCTTTCAGGCTCTGGATGAGGAGCAGGAGGAGGTGGCCAAAGACCAGGCTGAAGGTGACGTACAGAGAACCGGCCAAAGCCTCCTCACTAGGCTGGGTAAAAACTCAGACTGGGCCCCTGCACACTCTGAGCCTCCAGTGACTGACTACACCTAAAATGTTATCACCTGTTACATGGAGACGAGCTGTGATTGGCTACACCTGGACAGAAGTCAGACAGCCTGACGGAGACATTTTAAATTAGATTTGTAGACATACCAGTGTATATAATCTGTGTCTGTGTATGTTATTGTGTGTTTCATGTGCGTGTGTGTGTTGTGTACAGACCTGTCGGAGGCTCTGGACGACGACTCTGATGCCACGCAGTCGGCTCTGAGCGCTGTTGCCTCATTGGCTGCGGCTTGGCCACAGCTGCATCAGGGCTGCAGTCTGAAGCAGCTGGACCTGGACAGCTGCACGCTGTCCGAAATCCTGCGGCTGCATATCCTGGCGTCCGGCGCCGACTGTAACCATGGCAACGCCAAGCTCCGCTACCAGAAGCAGGGTGGATTCACTCTGATGGATGACACGTGTGTCGAGCTGCGATTGGCTGAGCCGGCGCTGCTGAAGCGACTGTCGTGCACAGCGGTGTACGACCTGACGCCCGGTCAGTAACCGATCAGCCAATCAGATGCTGACTCGTTTACTTACAGGAATCTGTAATTAATAATCAAACACCGTTTCCTGGGGGTTACAAACAATTATTGATAGATGCTGACTGTGTGTAGGAGTGTGTGTTCTGATAGATATTGATCAGGTATTGATGTGTGTGTAGGGGAGAAGCTGAGGATCCTGCAGGCTCTGGTGGGGAAACTGCTGACTCTGGCATCCAGCAGAGATCTGATTGAAGACTGTGTGGAGGAGCAGAGAGCTGCCAAACAGGAACTGAGAGAGATCAGAGCTGAACAACACCGCAGAGAGAGAGAGGAGGCCGCACACAGGTAAACACAATGTGAACACGCAGGCACACGCAACACGCTGTTACCTCATCGTGAAGTTCATTCAGTACAAAGATGGAAAAGAATTCAAAGTGATTGAAACTGAGCAGAGTCCTGACGTGTCCCTCCTCCTCCCTGCTCTTCCTCAGGGTTCGTCTTCGTAAAGAGGAGAAGCTCAGGGAGCAGGAGCAGAGGCTGAAGGAGAAGGAGGAGAAACTGAAGGAACAGGAGGCGAAGGGAGGACTCCAGCCAAACAGGTAGAGGAAAGAGTGACTCAGCATTTTTCAGTTAATGAGTTTTATCATTAGCAAAGAACTTCAAGCAGTTGAAGTGTTGATGTGTGAGAACCAAATGTCGGTTTGGTTGGTCGGTGTGATTTCTGGGTTATTTAACAAACTCAGTGGTTATCGTCATATGATCCCAGTTGTTATGGTTTAATCTCACACATGGTTAACGTGATCCGTGACAGAAGTGGCTGTTTCTGTCTGCAGTGAGACTCCTGATCAACAACACTCTGAGGAAGACGAGGAGAAAAAGTCTTCATCCAACAGCAAGAAGATGATGAAAGGTAAAAAATAAGTTTCACATTGAACCTTTCCTCAGCTCCTCCTTTCTGTCGGGTCACGAGTCTCTCCTCTCGTCTCCAGCTAAAGTCAACCAGAAAGAAAAACAGCAGCAGCAGCAACAGACGACCTCTGACCCCAAAGCCCCGTTCTGCCCCCCCACCAGCCTGACAGCAGAGGAGCTGGAGAAAGAACAGGAGAAGGTCAGAAGCACAGACACTGAACATTCACCTGATTATTTACTGACTCGTTCGTTTGTCTCTTTGTAATGAACAGATATTTAGAGGTCATATCTGTGTGTGACGTCCCAGCACTGACGTTATTATCATGTTGGATCAGCTGACGGTGTTTACATGTGCACAGGTATCCTGGTTATAATCAGGTCATGTTTAGCACATGCAAACATCCGGATCTGGATCCTGGGTACTGTTAGAGTCGTGTCGACACCAGGTTTCTCGTGCTCTGTGTAAATGTATCTGGAATATGATCAAAACCAGGATCAGACTCAGACTGAAGGACCGGACTCAAAACCAGGACACTCCACAGCCACAGAACAGGAACATGGTAGAAGCAGTCGGCCTGTGGTCTGATCGTCCCGTTCGTCTCACCCGTAGGTTCGAGAGCTGCAGGAGCGGATCCAAAAGGCGGCGGCCTGCACCTGCCTGCTGCCTCTGGGCAGAGACCGGCTATACCGCCGATACTGGCTCCTCCCCTCAGCCTCTGCTCTGTTTGTGGAGGACGACTGCTTCGGCCTGACGGAGGACATGCTGCATCCACGCCCAAAACCTGTACAGGACACCACGACCAAGATGGAGGAGGAGGTCGTCAAGGAAGAGGCAGCCGAGGGAAAGTGGGTCACAGTTTTATTCTGGTTCTGTTTCTGAGATAAAAGGAGCTTCTGTGTTCAGAGAACAGTCTAACCATGACAAACCCTTCCTCCTGTACAGCACTGGCTCAAGCCCCACCCCCCTCCATACCTGCGGCGCGCCAGCCACCCGTCCCAACCAATGGTCTTTCTACAGCTCGCTGGAGGAGGTGGATCAGCTGATTGAGGCTCTGAACCCACGAGGTCACAGAGAGAGCAGCCTGAAGGAGGCGCTGCTGCAGGAGAGAGAGAGGCTGCAACAGCTGCTGCAGAGCTGTGACAGGAACAAATACAGGCACTCAGGTAAACACATACAGGTAAACACATACAGGTAAACACACTCAGGTAAACACATACAGGTAAACACATACAGGTAAACACATACAGGTAAACACATACAGGTAAACACATACAGGTAAACACACTCAGGTAAACACTCCGGTAAACACATACAGGTAAACACACTCAGGTAAACACATACAGGTAAACACATACAGGTAAACACTCCGGTAAACACATACAGGTAAACACACTCAGGTAAACACATACAGGTAAACACATACAGGTAAACACACTCAGGTAAACACATACAGGTAAACACACTCAGGTAAACACACTCAGGTAAACACATACAGGTAAACACATACAGGTAAACACTCCGGTAAACACATACAGGTAAACACACTCAGGTAAACACATACAGGTAAACACTCCGGTAAACACATACAGGTAAACACATACAGGTAAACACCCAGGTAAACACATACAGGTAAACACACTCAGGTAAACACACTCAGGTAAACACACTCAGGTAAACACTCCGGTAAACACACTCCGGTAAACACATACAGGTAAACACATACAGGTAAACACATACAGGTAAACACTCCGGTAAACACATACAGGTAAACACATACAGGTAATACACACTCATATGCATTAAATATGCAGGTAACACACACAGGTAACCACCTGTAACTGCGCTGGTATCATGGTGGTCTCTGGCACACCTGTAATCACATACCTGTCCTGTTTGTCCAGATGATCCGGAGTCGTCCCAGTCTGTCCCAGAATGCACTGCAGCAGCTGAGACTCTTATGGAGGTTAGACTGAGAGACCTGCTACTGGACATTGAAGACCGCATCCACCAGGGAACTCTGGGAACTCTGAAGGTAGGTACAAACCTGCTCAGGATCACAGAGAACCAGACACAGCAGGTGACCTCAGACTCACTTGTCTCTCTCTATCTGTGTCCAGGTGATGGACAGACAGGTGTGGCGCTCAGCACTGGAAGCAGGAAACTACGAGCTGCTGTGTTCTGACGGCAGAGAGAACGGAGGGATGAACGGACGAGTGGAGGCCATGGAGGTGGACTCCGGTCAGACGAGAGCCAGAGACAGGTACACAGACACACGGGCAGAGGAAGGCTCTGTCAGCGAACGGGTCAACTAACATCACTCTCTGTTAGTTCACATGAACTGCAGCTAGAGGGCGTCACTGCACGTTTACTCACCTGGACAAACGTCCTGCTTCCTGTTCGGCGTCCTCTGCTCAGAGCTTTTACTGTTTCTGTGTGTGTGTCTGTTACATTTGACTGTTGTATGTTTCTTATATGTAAAACGTGTGTGTGTGTCAGGCTCCAGGAGCTGAAGTCGGACAGCACGGCGGCCTGTGGGACCAGCGGCAGTGGGACTCCGCAGGTTGTCAGCAGCTCGGTACGAATCCTGGCTCAGGCCCTCGCTCACATCGAGCAAGGCATCGAGAGACGTTTCCTCAAAGCTCCGCTGGGTGAGTCTCCACAGGGAGAGTCTGCTAGGCGGGGGTGGGGGTGGGGTGGGGTGTTCTGCACAGAATCTAACTCTAATGCATAACATGTCAATCAAACCCCCACCCCACCCCCCACCCACAGGTGAGGAAGACTCAAAGAAAGACCAGAAGATGAAGAAGAACAAGAAGAAAGACGAGGACCAGGCCAGTGATGGTATGACCTTTGTATGATAAGAGAGTGAAGACACAGCACCGTGCTGATAAACAACACGTGGAGATTAAATAGTAAAAATATCATTTTTTTGTCTTTGAATCAGAAGAATAATCTGATCTGTCCATCAGACGAGTCTGTGAACTGTGTGAAATCAAACTGTATCCGTGTGTCTCTGTGTGTCTCTGTCTCTCTGTGTCTCTGTGTGTATCAGACGGCAGTGACAGCGGTCGCGTCTCTAAGACGGTGTTGGAGCGATGGAGGGAGTCTCTGCAGTCCTGCTCCAGTCTGTCTCAGGTCAGAACAGCACACCCTCCTTTTTAATCCTCAGTGAAAGCTCTGCTCTGATTGGCTGTCAGAGGTGTCCATCACAGGACTGAATATGTTGGTGTGTTTGGTTTTAGTTAGACTGCAAGAAAACAAACAGCCAAGACTGTTGTGTGTGCTGTGGGATTAACGTACTGATGTGTGTGTTCAGGTGTTTGTCCATCTGTCCAGTCTGGAACGAAGCGTCCTCTGGTCTCGCTCCGTCCTCAACGCCCGCTGTCGCATCTGCAGACGCAAGGGAGACGCGGACAACATGCTGCTGTGTGACAACTGTGACCGAGGACACCACACCCACTGCCTGAGGCCCCGCCTCAAGGTATGGACACACCACACCTTTCACACCTGGATTAAAACATTTGGGACATCCCCGACAATAGTGGCGATGAGCACACGCCTGGCGATGAGCACACGCTGTCTGCTCTTGTTCTGTGCGTCTCATTTCATTTACCAGCTTCTTCTGTTTCTCAGTCGGTTCCAGAGGGCGACTGGTTCTGTCCGGACTGTCGACCCAAACAGAGATCCAGCCGTGTCCCGTCCCGTCAGCGCTCCTCTATCGATGAAGAGGAGGAGAATGACGAGGAGGAAGAGGAGGAGGAAGAGTCTGAGGAGGAAGAGGAGGAGTCAGAAGAAGAGGAGGAGTCAGAAGAGGAGGATGAAGAATGCGTAGTGAGGTGAGTGTGGAAATATTTGGATCAGTCCGTCAGAAAGATGAGTCTCAGCAGCAGCTGGCCTTCTGTCCTCTGAATGTCTGCAGCACCAAGAAGAGCCAGGCCCCGCCCCCTAAAGGGAAGAGCCAACAGACCACACCCAAAAACAACGCCGCTGCCGCTGGGAAAACTTCATCAGCTTCCAAGTCAGTATCCGTTGTGGATGTGATGGCCTGATCCCGGTTTACTGGAGTTCTGATTCCATCTTCTTTCCATCACAGGTCCTCAGGTAAAAAGGCCACGCCTCCTACATCGAAGGCCAACATGGTGTCCGGCGGTAAAGCTCCACCTCGCTCCGGGAATCGGAACAGCGCCCGTCTGAGCCATGAGATCCTGGCACCAAATGGCAACACGAAAACCTCACCTGGTCAGACCGAGTCCCGAAAGAGAGTGTTGACAGGTAAACAGCCAATCCACACACAGTAATTACCTGCTGACATGTAAACAACCAATCACAACAACATAATCAGCCAGTAAACACCTGCCAACAGGTACAAACTGTTTGCTGGTCCAGCCACGTTTATGTGAAACATGTAACTGATAAAAATGAGAAACCTGCTCAGATCAGAACATGGACTGAGGGGGAGTTCTCAGGTAACTGAGTACACCTGTGTCTGCTGCCAGCACCAGTAAAACTGTCTCTCCTCTGCTCCTCCCCCAGACACTGCTCCTCCTCCTAAACCCTCGAGACCTGTCCTCCCCCCTGCTTCCACCTCCTCCTCCTCTTCCGCCTCCAGCCGACGCTCCTCCGGGAGGAACCATGGCGTCCATGAGCTGTCGGCCTGTGAACAGCTGACGGTGGAGCTCGTCAGACATGAGGACAGCTGGCCCTTCATGAAGCTGGTGTCCAGGACTCAGGTACAGACACACACAGTAAACTGTGTGTGTGTGTGTGTGTGTGTGTGATGTATGAGTCTGTAACTTACCTGTCCATCTGTGTCTACCTGTCTGCAGGTGCCTGACTACTATGACATCATCAAGAAGCCAATCGCTCTCAGCACCATAAGAGAGAAAGTCAACAACTGTGAATATCAGACTGCAGGTGAGGAAACGCAGGCGTGAGACAGTTCCATCGTATTTTACTGACGTACAGTCAGACAGATCAAATTCAGAGTGGAAGCTCTGAGGTTCCTCTGATCCCCGATCCCCGATCCCCGATCCCCGATCCCTGATCCTGATCCCTGATCCTGATCCCTGATCCTGATCCCCGATCCCCAATCCCTGATCCTGATCCTGATCCCCGATCCTGATCCTGATCCTGATCCCCGATCCCATGTGTAAAGGTTCCTTCAGTGTGTTGTGGTTCTTGCGTCCACAGCAGGAACCGTCTGGAGTTTTCGTGTGACCAGTCAGTCATGCTCAGACCTTTGTTCGTGTCTGCTTGGTCTAAGTTCCTGCTGAACTTAATTTAGACCCTGGTTCCTCTCTGTTCCATGGAGACATTCAGGACATCTGAATGTCCTGATGCTGATGGACAATAAAGACAGACGCACTTTGAAAATGCATTTTTATTTCACTGACTGTGGCTGAATGTCTTTCCTGTGTGTGTCTCCAGGTGAGTACATCTCAGACGTGGAGCTGATGTTCTCCAACTGTCTTCAGTACAACCCTCGTCACACTAACGAGGCGAAGGCCGGTCACCGCCTGCAGCAGTTCTTCCACTCGGAGCTCAGCAGACTAGGCCTTCTGGAGCGCGGCTCCACCCCTCCCGCCAAGCGCTCTAGACACTGAACCAAACACTGAACCAAACACACCCTCTGACCTCACTACCGTCCACTCTGCTGCATTCTGATTGGTCCAGGAGTTGGAAGTGGGCAGGATGTAGAAGCTGTGATTGTTCCCCTCCTGATGGACTGACAGGCATTGATACGAATCCAGGATTGCTCCTTCGTGACCTCTGACCCCAGAGGAGCTGTCCGCCACAATTTGAGTGAAACGTTTCATCAGTGTGTCGTCCACAAACACACACACACAAAAGTTTCCAGCTGAGTGTAAAGAGACAGCCGGGGTCAAAGGTCATGAAGTCCAACATCAGATTAATATTAAAACCAGTTCATGTTACACACACAGAGCTTGTTTTGATTAAACTTCACCTGAGACAGACTGTTACCAGTTTGTGCTGTGAGCTTCACCCCCTCACCTGCTCACCCCCTCACCTGCTCACCCTCTCACCTGATCAGGAGCAGAGCTGCAGCTACTGTGAGTTCATCAACCTGTAGAGACGTTGTGTAGTTTTCCTCCGACCTGCTGACGTTCAGGGCATTTATCTGATTTATCTGCGGTCAGACGGGGGACATGTAGCACAGAGACATTCCCGTGGTGCTGTAGGACAGTAGAGTTCGTAGAGTCCCAGCAGTTTTCATCTGATGCTTCCTTTTATCCGGAAAAGCAAAAACCACTAGAGAAACTTCAGCTTTGCACTGATAATTAAAAGAAGTCAAATCAGGCCGTTCGTGTTTGCTCAGGGACAAAATTTTTGATTTGAATGAAAAATATTTTGTAACAGTGCAGCTGGTTTATACTGAAGCAGAGCGGCCGCGGCAGCTACAGGTGTTTCAGGCTCATTATCGAATCTACATGGACGTCTGAGGCTGCCAAAGCTAAAGTGAACTCATTTAACAAACTGAAATCTAATTGTTGGTCTGTGTGTTCGATGTTTCATTATAATTTCAATCTAAAATCCAGTTAAAGTTCATGTTTGAAAATGCATCATTGCTAAAAAAAAAAAAAAAAAAAAGATGTCTTCAGTGACAGACTCACAATGTGCATCAACTGGAAAATTAAATCAAAAGAAACTCACCCTGTGTGGAAACTCCCTGTCCTCAAATCATAAAGTGACTTTCAGTGGAAATGATCTGAAAGTCCAGTTTGCACATTTATTCTCAGCTTCAGGTCGCACACTGTTTGACTCAGTGACTTACAGAACACATCTGTTTTCCTAAATGTGGAAGTCTTCCATGATGAACCCGAGCTGCCGCGGCCTCTGGATTTGTAGTTTTTGTATTTTGACTACTGCAACTTTTCCTGCTTTAGACTGTTTTGTTTGACATTTGGTTGCATTCTTCAGTTGTGTTTTTTTTTCTTGTGTGTGTGTGTGTGCGGGGGGAGGGCAGAGGTCAGCTGTAGATACTACTCTGGCACTGCTGCCCCCCCCTCCCTTTGGTATTTATTTAGTTGCAGCCCCTGCGTTGTCTTTATTTATGACTGATAGACGCTCTCTGCTTCCTGATGCTCTCTAACCTGTTTGTTGTTCTAATGTAAAAATAAATTGACTTTTTATAACCAGCTGCTGCCTGTTGATCTGCTGACACACACACACACACACACACACACACACACACACCCACCCACACACACACACACACACACACACACCCACACACACACACACACACCCACCCACCCACACACACACACACTGGTTTCCTTCTATATGTCGATGGTTTCCTGCAGAGTTTTGTTGGTGGAGCCACACGTTACACCAGCAGGTGGCAGTAATGCTACTTAACGTGGTTTACCAAGAAGAAGAAGGAGAAGCTCCCTTGTGTGGCTCCGCCCCTCCCCCTCCCTCCTCCTCCTCCTCCTCCTCCCCCTCCGGTCGGCCGGCCACATTCCCCGCTACCTTTCACCCCCGAGAAACCCCGATCTGACGGCGAAGCAACGCGGACAAACCCCGGGACAACATGGTAAGAACCGACCGTAGACTTGCCCCCGGGTTAGATCGTGGTTGGGAGAGCCCGGTTCGTGTGCTGTCCGGGTGCTGCGGGCCTCCGGTGTAATGTTATGTGGCTCCGCGGATAGCGTGATGTTAGCTAGCATGGCTGCCGCTCCCGTTAGTTAGCTGCTCTGTTCGTCGACACCGACTTATAGCGGTTATTCGGTGTTTACGTCTCATAGAAACATCTTCCGGTAACGGGGTTTAATCTTTGCCAGTTAACGGAGTTTTCACGATGTTATCCATTAAACGGTCCGTGTTTCCAGGCGGGCCGGGCTGGGCCGGGCCTGCCCCCAGACCGTGTGGCCCGGGGCGGCCATCTTATTCCGGCTGTGGTCCTGCTGGGCTGATCAGCCCGCACCCAGCCGGGACAGGCCGCCGGACCCGGACTAAACCAGGCCCGCTGGACCCACCGATCTCATCTGAAGCGGTTCAGCTGCCGCAGCGGGCTCAGGAGGTTGGATTCAGTCCGTGTTAGTTCACAGAGTCAGAGAGACAGACTGCAGAGTCACGGCTGTCTGCCTGAAGGCCTGCAGGCTGGTTTAACTGGCCCCAGTTACCACAGCTGACCAGTACCAGTAACCAGTCAGACTAACCAGCAGGCCTGTCTGACCGAGGAAAAGCTGCTGCTTCTCGATCCGGTTCTCAAAGTGACAGAATCATCTGTTTAAAGCTGCAACAGTTAGTCGATTAATGATCAGTGATCCAAAGAAAATTAACCAGCATTTGTTCTGATTATTGATTAATAATTTAAGTCATTTTTCAGACAGGACTGTCCAGAATAACTGATGGTTCCAGGTTCTGGGAGGACTTGGTGCTCCCCTCGGTCTTATGGCATCGTAACATGAATATTTTTGGGTTTTGGTTTGTTGGTCGAATAAAACGAGTCTGACGGTCACAGTTCTCTAATTAATCAGGACAATTATCAGCAGATGAATTAGGAACCAAGGTAACTGACAGATGCAGCTGTGATTCAAACTTTTTAATAAGTTCTTATAAACAGAAACAAGATAAAACATGATTGTCTGAAAAAGATCAGATTTAAATCAGTGAGTTGTTATTTAGGCCTGAAACTAACATTTCTGATTTTAGAAACTTTCGTTGTTGGTGAATCTGCTGATCGTTTCTCGATTTATTGTTTGCGCAGTGAAATGTGTGAACAGGAAACTGAAATTATTAGTCAATTATCAAAAGAGCTGCAGATTAATTCCCTGCCAGTTAACTGATCAGTTTAATGAACAGCATCGATCTGTTATGATAACAGTAACACAATCCACACATCAGTGGGTTTAATCTGACTGAGTTCTGTTGGTTTCTGTTGTCGTATGGTTGATTGAACTAAGGTGTGATTTCCCTGTAAAGCAGCAGAGGAGCTCCAGGGGGCGACGCCTGTCCGCTCTGTTTGTTTCTCCGGGTCACTCAGGACTTTTCTTTAACTCACTGGAGAAAAATGAATCGTCCCCATCATGAGAAAAAGCTCTGAGACGGTCCGAGGACGAGGACTCGGGTCTCAGATGTGTGTTAATGTGTTCAGTTTATCTGCCCATTGTTTTCCATTGAATCGTTTGGTCTTTAAAATGTCGGACGAAGAATTGGTCCATTATCAAAATAATTACCAGCTTGTTTCCTGTCAGTGGACTGATGGTCTCAGTGGAGACCTTGTGAGAACAGCTGAGGTCTGTCCGTCCAGCAGGAGTCCACAGTGACTGTTGGCACTGTGAGTGTGGACTGAAGGTAGAGCTCAGTCAAACTTAACCTGTATCACGTTTCACACAAAAAGATGTGACCCAGCACAGGAGGAGGAGGACGTGTCTGTGTCCTCCTGATTGTCCACAATCAGACACAGAAAGAGACGTGAAGACATCGTGTTGGAAACTGTGATTTATCATAAAAATGATCAAATGTGTCTAGATGTGATTATTTTCATCATCGATTCATCTTTGAATGAGTTTTTGAATCATTTCTTTAATAAAATAATGAAAAAAATAAAAACTGCTTGTTAAACTCTCAGACAGACCAGAGGGACGTCTTCAGGCGTCTTCAGTCCAGAACCTGAAGAACTTTAGTATCATGTGACAGAGCGAAGCATCAAGTCCTCAGGTTCGAGAAGCTGGAAACACCTTAAAAACAACTGCAGCTGATTCATTCATAATAATCAACACATTGACTGATCGTTGCAGCTTTATACATATGCAGTGAACGCACCGTCACAGGAGTCAGGCTTCCTGTGACGGTGCGTTCACTGACAGAGTGTTTGTTGGACTTTGTTCATTAGCAGAGGTCAGAGGTCAGCTCCGAATCATCGGCTATAAAAACCCTCTGACTCACGCTGCTGTTACCGTCACACGCTAACGGCCAATCACAGCGGCACAGGCCTCCCCCTCAGGTTAGGGAAAGTTTGGAATTCCCACAGAGCGATTTAAAAGAATAAACTACAAACAGAAGCAGAGGAGAAGAGGACGGAGCTCCTCCACCAAGGCCAGGCTGTCCCACACACCTCTGTCTGTCTTCTGATAGGAAACTGAAGTCTGATCACACACACCATGTGTCTGTCCTAAAGCATCATCAGTGTGTGAGGTGGATCCAGATTATTATCAGGATCTGCACCAAACTCTGCAGACTCATGTCTGATTCTTATCAGGATTCAAACATTATGGACTGAGGACGATCCTGGATCCTTTAACCAGATCCACATCAAAGCTTATCGGGCTCTTCCTTGGACCAGGTCCCCTCCCTCCACCAAGGAGGAGCAAAACACAACCTCAGACCTGCTGTCCTCTGTAAACACGAACAGCTGTCAACACATGTGGTGTGAGTCCACCGTGCAGGATGGACGGACGCAGGTCCTTTATTCACATACCCCCCCCCCCCAAAAGTCCAAAGTGATGTCTTCTGACATCGTCTTCTTACTAAACAGGAAATACTCAGATTTATAGTTTCCTGTTTTCAGTCGACCAATGGTTTCAGCTTTCTGTGTGTGTGTGTGTGTGTCCTGATATTAACCACTTGTTCTGTCTGCTGCAGGCGTCAGGTGTGACAGTGAACGATGAGGTCATCAGAGTGTTCAACGACATGAAGGTGAGGAAGTCTTCGACCCAGGACGAGGTGAAGAAGAGGAAGAAGGCGGTTCTGTTCTGTCTCAGCGAGGACAGGAAGAAGATCATCGTGGAGGAGGGGAAGCAGATCCTGGTTGGGGACATTGGAGAGACCGTGGACGACCCCTACGCCTGCTTTGTCAAGCTCCTCCCCCTCAATGACTGCAGATACGGCCTGTACGACGCCACCTACGAGACCAAGGAGTCCAAGAAGGAGGACCTCGTCTTCATCTTCTGGTACAGTATTGATCAGGGCGCTCGATCAGCTCGTGGTGATGCGATGCAGAGTTTCAGATGTGGGCTCTGATAACAGCATCTTCAGCTGTGTCTGGTTTTTGATCTTTGATCAGTTATTGATCGGGCTGTAGAACCGTGTATCTGGCCCAGGTTTTTAGGACTAGTCCTCTAGACCTGTTCCTCACGCTTCAGGTGTTTGTTCAGAGTTTCTCAGCTCATCTCAGACCTCAGTGTAAAGTGGGCGTAGGAACAGTCGTGGTCCAGTGTGCAGCTTCCAGGTGTGATGTGAAGCACACTGAGGCTGGACGTCTCAGTGAAGCAGGACACATCCAGTGTCCAGCGGCTACATGTCTGAAGGGACAAATGTTTGGATCCACATCCACCAGGACCTGGCACAGAGTCCGTGTTCTGATCTGTGAGCTCATGTTCTGTAAAAACAACCCGACACGCCTCACGTGTTTTCACTTTAACCTCTTCAATGGGTTCTGTAACCAGAAGTTCCATGTTCACTAGCACACATTCTGACTCCGTGTTCTGACTCTGTGCTCTGACTCCGTGTTCTCCTGCGTTCTGAGTCCGTGCTCTGACTCCGTGTTCTGACTCCGTGTTCTGACTCCGTGTTCTCCTGCATTCTGACTCCGTGCTCTGACTCCGTGCTCTGACTCCGTGCTCTGACTCCGTGCTCTGACTCCGTGCTCTGACTCCGTGTTCTGACTCCGTGCTCTGACTCCGTGCTCTGACTCCGTGCTCTGACTCCGTGTTCTGACTCCGTGCTCTGACTCCGTGTTCTGACTCCGTGCTCTGACTCCGTGCTCTGACTCCGTGTTCTCCTGCATTCTGACTCCGTGCTCTGACTCCGTGCTCTGACTCCGTGCTCTGACTCCGTGCTCTGACTCCGTGTTCTGACTCCGTGCTCTGACTCCGTGCTCTGACTCCGTGTTCTGACTCCGTGTTCTCCTGCATTCTGACTCCGTGCTCTGACTCCGTGTTCTGACTCCGTGTTCTGACTCCGTGCTCTGACTCCGTGTTCTCCTGCATTCTGACTCCGTGCTCTGACTCCGTGCTCTGACTCCGTGCTCTGACTCCGTGCTCTGACTCCGTGCTCTGACTCCGTGTTCTGACTCCGTGCTCTGACTCCGTGTTCTCCTGCATTCTGACTCCGTGCTCTGACTCCGTGTTCTGACTCCGTGTTCTGACTCCGTGCTCTGACTCCGTGTTCTGACTCCGTGCTCTGACGCCGTGTTCTGTTGTTCCTCAGGGCTCCGGAGAGCGCTCCACTGAAGAGTAAGATGATCTATGCCAGCTCTAAAGATGCCATCAAAAAGAAGTTTACAGGTGAGTCGTCCTGTGACCTGCTGAGGTCAGAGGTCACCGGGATCAGCCATGATGTCATCTGTCGGTCACTGATCGTTACAGATTGTAGATTATAGATGATCTCTCTCAGGCTCTGTGTGTTCTCTCAGAGTTGGGCAGGATTTAACCTCTGACCCCTGAATGTCACCCAACACAAAGATCCTTGTGTGGGGAGACGTCTCGCTGTGTGTCTCGTCTGTTGTCCCTCAGTGACCTCAGGTGTGTCTCCACAGGAATCAAACACGAGTGGCAGGTGAACGGGCTGGACGACATCCAGGACCGCAGCACGCTGGCTGAGAAGCTGGGGGGGAACGTGGTGGTGTCTCTGGAGGGCAAGCCGCTGTGATGTCACAGCGGTGAGCCGAGCGGAGCCAAGCCAACCGCCGTGCCATCCGGACCGAAGCACCTGACCCCACCTGAACACCGCCGCTTCACCCAGCAGCTTGCTCTGTCTGTATCCATGTCCTGAAGGAGTTAGCGTCTTTAGGCCTCTTTGTTTTCTTTTTGTTTTTGTTCTTTTTGCTTTTTTCCAACATGAAGGAGATCTCATTAACATGACGATATGCAAACACCTCCCAGTTTGTTGCCACATGACTTCTGTTCACCTGGCAGAAAAAAACAAACAAATCGACACACTACCAAACCCCAGGAAGGTTGTCTCTCTCACAGCCAGAGTTTTGCCAAAAAGTCGATGTGAAGGAAGCAGCCGCATGCGTCGGAGGCGAGCGCCGCAAAGCTCCGCCTCCTGCAGCACATGGGTTTTTACATGACTTTATTTATTATTGTTAAGTGTTGTTTCTTCTCCAGTATGTCCAAGCCAGGCAGACACGTTGTTAGACTATGCATTCAGAAGAGAAGAAGAAGATTATTACCCAGCACTTTTTGTTGAAACACTACAGGTTGAGACAGAAAAGATCCTGACGTTAAATTCTCTGTGTTTATGTCACCACGCTAACGTTTGTTTACCTCAGTTTCATTCCTGTCGGACTCACCGTCATTCTAGCTGTTTGGTCGTCGCCTTACTTTCAGTTTGAATGTAACCGTCACACCAGAGTTAGAGTGCACTTTTATTTTGTAAGGAAACACTACAGGAAGCCGATTTGACCCCAGCAGTGAGAGACGACCCCACGACAACAACAACAACAACAACGAGAACACGACGACATCTGGAGCCTTAAAGTGGAACGTTGTTTCTGAGATCACAGGAAGCCACTTTGCAATAAAAGCCTGTGGCAGATCTGACGCGTCCCGCCTTGTCTGTGCTTCCACCAATCACAGAGCATTTTCACCCACAGGTCATTCACCTGGAGTTCACCTGAGATCCATGACAGGTTCCACACGAACAGGTGTCAGTCGTGTTCTGCTGTCTGTGAAAACGTTCTGTAACACAGTCAGCGTGACCTCAGTAGAACCTGTGTGACCTGTAGAGCTCATTAGAACTGGTTCAAAACAAAAAACCCATTATAAGCTCCAGTAGAACCATTACAGACTCGGTAGAACAGTTACAACCTATAGAACCTCTTCAGAACCAGTAGAACCCCTGTATGACCTCAGTAGAACCTCATTACATCTGGTCTGATGCCATTAGAACAAATGTGACCCTAGTAAAACCCCATCAGAACTAGTTTGACACCATAATGTTGTTGGAATTTGTGTATGTATGGAACTCTGCTGGAATCAGTTCGACATTAGAAACACCATCAGCTCAGTAGAACCTCAGTAGAACCATTACAAACTTAGCACGTTAGTACAGAACCCCATTAGAATCAGAATCACCTGAGGAGAATCCAGTTAGAACCATCTGACCTGGTTTGGTCTCATTAGAACCCCATTAGAATCAGAATTAAAGATGAAAGAATGTTTAATAAAGAAAACTTTATGTATGAACACAAAACACACAACTGCTGTGTGTGTTCTTTAAAGCCAGGGTGTGTGTTTATTCGGCAGAGGAATGAATCGTCCCGCTCACTGATGCCCACTGAAACCCGGAGCAGCAGCTGAGAGTCGGGTCCATCGGGTCCACACTGCCCAGTGTCTGTCCAGAGCCGCAGAACCCAGCGTTCCCACAGGTCCCGGATGTTCCAGGAGGAATTGTTGGCTGAAGGTGTGTGAAGAGAAGCAGCAGGTATTTAACAGGGTGGAGGACGGTGAGTCCACATCTGTTTGACCGGTCTGGAGTTAGTCCAGGCCGCTCTGACAGACCTCGGTCCGGCTTCCTGAGTCCAGCAGCTTCAGGTTCTGAATGAATGAAAGCTGTAAATTCCTGCCCATAAAAGGCCCGACGCTGTGAAAGCATCCAGGGTGACTCAGCCCAGAACCAGGTCTGTGCGTCCTGCTCATGTTTACCACAGTGACTCAGCAGCTGCTGGTTTCGCTGCGCTCACATTAGAACATGTTGTTGTACAAAGTAGAACCGAGTAGAAACAGACGGTGAAAGCTGCTGACGCGCTGATCAGCTCCGGAGAATCTGATCCTCCCGATGCTATTTCTGGACCACACATGCTCCACTGTCCTGTCAGCAGCGTCCACAAAAGGACAGGCTGGAGACGGGCTTCACACCCAGCACACACTCCAGCAGGCACGGCCACACAGTGAGCGCTCGGCTGCAGACAGGGATGGAAGCCCAGGTCTGCCCGGACAAGAAAGGGAATGAATGATGGAAAAATAAAACACTGATGGTAACTCAACTTTACGACAGCGTGGCAAATGTTTTATTTGGCACAAAACAATAACACATCCATATATTCATTTATCTATCCATCAATCTGCACATTGATTAACCAGGGTCTGTCAGCCGGGTGTCAGTGTGTGATACTTCCACACAGAGGGCCGGTTACGGAGCGCAGCGCTTGGTTTTTCTGCAGGGTTTTAAAGGATTCTACTTTCATGGTGTAACTGCAGCTGAAAACACCCTCAGCTTTACGTCTCTGTGCCGCATGACAAGGACTTTCCCTGCTTCCGGTGTTTGTGCTAAGCTAAGCTAAGCAGACCCTGACCTGCAGTGTGGGGCTGCTCCAGGATGTTTTCCTGATTTATCTGACAAACAGAGGTTTAATTCTGATTTGACATGAGAGCAGATAATGAGCTTAGTTAGAAATTAAACCAGGAGCTTCCAACTTTAATTAAACCAGCGTGTAATTGTGTGTCTTGTATTGAATTACTGTGTGGTTGTGTTCCTCCCACAGGCCCTCCCGGGGTTCCACAGATTAATTCCGAAACTGTGTGAGCTTGTTAAACTGAACTCAACTTCCCAGAATTCCTCAGAATTCCTCACACCCACACCTGAGCTCCGCCCATGAGCCCAGAAACCATCTACCATTGGTCACTGTGTGGCCCGTGACTCACCGAAGAGCGCATGTCCTCGTTTCTTAGGAAGGGGGTGGTGATGTGCTGCCCCCTGACGGTTTGGAGGATGAAGTGCACAGCTGTCTGTTTCTCACACTGTGATCCACATTGATTTCATGTTTCATGTTTCATGATTTCATGTTTTCACTGCGCTTCACTGAGGCCACTGCAGAGTCACATAGAGAAAACAGCAGTGAGGCTCTGCCTGAAGGAAACACGAGATGTTTCACTGGTGAAGGATTTGATGTGAAAATCTTTTCTTAGATGTGTTTAATAAACTGTAAAGGTTGTAAAATAAATGGTTTTATTAATTTTACAGTTTGTAATTAATGAAAAAAAGAGAGATTGTCTGTGGTTCATGACAACACCGAGAACTCAATTACCCAGAATCCCTCTGTGGTCAGTCAGCAGAGTTCTGTGCCCTCCTGCTGGTCACTGAGCTGAACTGCAGGCAGTCTGCACATTTAGTGATTCTCACAGATACACAGCGGCAGAAAGTACACGAGTTCCAAATGTTTAACTTTTTGTTTCACAGTATTTATTTTACAGTTACTCGTTAATTTACAAATTCATTTTAACAATAACAAATATAAATTCCTAAACCACCCAGCAGCTGTGTATGGTCATTAACATCAGCTCCACCTTTACCTCCTGCATCATTACAGAGATGAACACATGAATACATCAATAATTATGATCCAACATTATCAAACAGCATTCTGCATAGTTAAGTACATTTTGACAGTAATACTTTGGTGCTTTTTCAAATTATTCATTTTTTATTCTGGTTTATTTTTCACAAGAAAAGTATTTAAATCGGGGACCATGAACAGAATGAACCTCAAAGAGCAAAGATGGTTTGTACCAGGTGTAGCTGCTTGATGGTTTGCACGTGCAGTCCCCGGACAGGTGAAGGAAACAATAAAACACAGATAAACACCTGACATCACCAGTAAACACAGGCAGCATCCTATTCACAACCTCACACACACACACGAAAACACACAACAACACACTGACGCCTGCTCGGTATTTTTTATTTCATTTCATTTTATTTTTTATTGTTTTATTGTGGTTGATGACGCCTAGCCGTGGTGACGTCTCACCACTTCCTGTCTCCACCCGTTGGCAGCCATGATGGTGGGTTTACGGTTTCTCTCTCTTTTTCCCTCTGTTTGTTTTTCTGTCTCTTTCTGTCCGCGGTTCTGATTATGGCGGGTCGCGGTGAGAGGCTCCGGTGCTCCGGTGGCTGTTGTTGCTGTTGTGTTACGGTGCGTGTGTCGGTAAACTAACGTCTCTGTGCTCTTCGTGTCTCCGCAGCAGGAAGGGCTGGACGACGGACCCGACTTCCTCTCCGAGGAGGACCGGGGAGTGAGTGCTCATTGTTTACCTGTCTGTGTTCACCTGTCTGTGTTCACCTGTCTGTCTGGGATCTGTTCGGGACGGCTAAAGCAGCTAGTTAGCCTTAGCTCGGGGTTTGTAACCTGGTTAGCCGCCTCTGCTAACGTTAGCTCCATGCTAACGGTGTGTTAGCCTCAGTCAGCTGTGGTTGAACTGGTTTTCGCGGCTCAGAGGGATCCTGCTGCGGGCTGCACACCTGCGGCCATTAGCCTCACCAGCTCGCTCTGCTGCCCCAGGCTAACGGGTGGAGCTGAGGCTAACCAGCAAACAACGAGCCGCTGATTAACGCGATGTTAATGAGCTGGTTAAACGCCAGACTGTCACATGACTGTCACATGACTGTCACACACGCACTGAAGTCATCCGGATAAGACCAGGTAAAGTCATACGTGAAACGTTCAGAGGAAAAACAACGGGGTGAGACATCTTCTCTGTGAAACCAGTATCTGTGTTACTGGTTTGACTGGGAGCACAGCGCAGCTGTCCCAGTTCCAGTCCCGCAGTGCACGCGTTGAGTCTGTTCCAGTGCTATAGAATATTTTTATTTCCAGCACATTTATCTGACAGCTGCAGTTACGCAGCACACACCTCCGTCACACCTCCGTCACACCTCCGTTCAGTGATGTCAGAACATTTGTTTATAAAGGACATATATGAAGCTAACGTACCACAACATGTTTTGTTTAAGCTTCTCTGAACTGAAGCTTGTTTAAAATCTGGTTTTCTATCACTTCAGATTTTATAATTAACAGGTGATTAAAATCATTTCAGGATCACTTAATTTGTCTCTCACCTCAGTGATCCCAGGCTCTACCAACAGGTCTGAGTTCACCGTCCCTCGGTCTGATGCAGGTGCATGGTCTGTGTTTATGTTAAACACCTGAATGCTGCTCAGAGGGTGTGGTGCATGATGGGATATGTGGTTTCTGTCCTCCTGCAGCCGCGGGCGGTGAACGTGGATCTGCAGACAGATGCTACGCTGCAGGTGGACATCTCCGACGCCCTGAGTGAGAGAGACAAGGTCAAGTTCACTGTCCACACCAAGGTGAGAGACACACACAGAACAAGACGCTGCACAACAGATGCTGATGCTTCCATCGCCTCAGAGTCAGAGCTGGACGCGTGTCCAGTGACGGCGAAGCAGAGGTGTTCGTGTCCATCTCGCGTCTGATGTTAATGACATCACGAAGCAGCAGCTCACCAACCACACCAACACCTGCCACAAAATCTGGCTCTGGGCGAATCTGGATTTTGCGATTTATAGTTTGAATTCATAAGGATTCAGTGATGTAATGATGATGTCATTCTTCTTTCCACAGAGCACGCTCCCTAACTTTAAGCAGAACGAGTTCTCTGTGGTTCGACAGCACGAGGAGTTCATCTGGCTGCACGACTCGTTTGTGGAGAATGAAGACTACGCAGGATATATCGTAAGACACACACACACACACACACACACAAACGGGACGCTGATAAAATCAGATCTAACTTTAATTATACAGAACAAGATGACAACACAGATGATGTTGCTGAGTTCAGTGTCATTTGATCAAACCTGAATTCTTTATTGAATCTCATGAAGTTTATCTTTCATCATTTGTCTGTAACTAAAGTCGTCGACAAAGTTTGAGTTTTGTCATCAGCTGTCGTTGGACCAGAGACCAGATTCCTACGTCCTGTTCCTAAATCCCACAGTTTTATCTAATTCATACTGACGACCTGAAGCTGGAGTTTGACTCCGTGTTTAACGAGCTGTGATCAGCCACAAACACACACAGATGTTACAGAGTGGCGCTCATTAACCAACAGGCTGGAGCTCCAGCTGATATAATCTTCCACCACTGATGATGATGTTTGAACCGGAGAAGCTGCTGACATCACCTGACAGTTTTCTACAGGCAGAGATTCGTTAGCATCTGAGCTCCGTGAATCTGGGTATAGCTTTGTGACTGGGAACTGGATCCAACTGAAGTTTGAACACATTGAAACACAAAATTTAATTTGATGTCATTGTAGATCCCCCCCGCCCCCCCCAGACCGGACTTTGATGCTTCCAGAGAGAAGCTGCAGAAGCTGGGGGAGGGAGAAGGATCCATGACAAAGGAGGAGTTCACCAAGATGAAGCAGGAGCTGGAGGCGTGAGTCACCGATAAGTAACAGCATCAGTCCTGATCCCATGTTTGACCGTTTCACTGACCGCTGTGTGTTTCACTCAGAGAGTACCTGGCCATCTTTAAGAAGACCGTCGCCATGCATGAGGTCTTCCTGTGTCGCGTGGCAGCTCATCCTGTCCTCAGGAAAGACCTCAACTTCCACGTCTTCCTGGAGTACAACCAGGACGTGAGTGACACTTGACACACACACACAACACCTCTCACCAGAGTAAGTGTAGATTTCTGTCAGGCTTTCAGGTTTTAATATTAAGAAATCTTGGTTTTATCAAGCAAGAGTCTCACTCTGCTCCTGTTTTCTGATTTGAAGAGTAAAACCTCTCAGGCTTGTTATGAACCTGCAGCCACAAAGTGAACACGAGATCTGAGCAAATATTAGCTCCTGACACAAGAGCAGGATGTCACCTGTTTGAATTCCTTCACCTGAACACAGGTTTACGTCTGTTGAATATAGATCTTATCAGGAATGTATTCCATCTACAGCCTCTGTGAATGTGCAGCCTGTCCCAGCTGACGACAGGCGAGAGGCGGGGTACGCTCTGGACTGCACGCCATACAAAGACAGACTAAATACATAAATAAAGTGAGAAATGAGTTGTAGTTTAGGTCCATGATAGAACAGGAACATGTCCATGATGGTCACGTCATGCCGTCATCTGCCGCTGATCTGGGTCTGGGCCCAGGTCGTGGGGGCGACTGCCGCCCAGTCACAATGCACCAAAGTCGGGTGGTGGGAGGTGGTGCCGCCCAGAGCGGGTCTCAAACCCACGACCCTGAGAGATTGAGTCTCGTGCTTTAGCAGCTGAGCTAACCGGGCGTCCAGCCGGTCCAACCAAGTCATTTTGTGTAATTTGTTTATTTAAACAATAACAAGAAACAGAGAAAGAAATCTGTGCAGCTGCTGCATCTGCCGTCCATGTTGTTTTCCCTCTGACAGCTGAGCGTTCGAGGGAAGAACAAGAAGGAGAAACTGGAGGATTTCTTTAAGAACGTGGTGAAGTCGGCCGACGGCGTCCTGGTGGCCGGAGTCAAGGTGACGGTCACGAGCACCAGAGTTCAGAGCTTCTGCCTGAGTTTCACTGTCCCACGTCTGTTCTCCTGTCATGTATTGTTTTTCTGTCTGTCCTCCAGGACGTGGACGATTTCTTTGAGCATGAGAAGACGTTTCTGTTAGAGTATCACAACAGAGTGAAAGACGCTTCGGCCAAATCTGACAGAATGATTCGCTCTCACAAAAGTAAGAACCGGGTTCAGTTTGGCTTTTTGCTTTTTGTTGAGAGCACAGCAGGAGGAAAGTGAGGGTGGGACAGTTCACGGGGAATTTGACCTGTTGTAGGATGAGACTTTATAAAAGGACATCTGCAGGGCTTAAAAAGGACAGAATTCAGTTTCCTCCCAGTTTAAGAGTGAACTGGAAGTGCTGTACAAACTGAGCTAACAGGTGATTGTAGGGAATTTTGTCAGCTGTGTTAAATTTTGTTGTCTGTGGCATTAAAAGAGTCTTAAAGTCTCGATTTAAACTTGATGAAGCTGCATGATAAAATGAGATGTGCACAGAGGTGCAGGCTGAGAGGAATGTTTGCTGTGTGTTCTCAGACGCTGCAGATGACATCAACAGAATCGCCTCGTCTCTCTACACGTTAGGAACGCAGGACTCCACAGACCTCTGCAAGTACGAGGCGCAGCAAACATCAAACCATGTTCCAACACACACCAGTATTTTAATAACAGTCGCCACTTTGTTTGTGTTGCTGTGAAGTTGTCTGAGGGAGTCGGCGTGCTGTCACCGGTTCCTCTGTGTTCACCTGTTTATCGTTTCTTCTGTTTCAGGTTCTTCCTCAAAGTGTCTGAGCTGTTTGAGAAAACCAGGGTATGTTTGTTTTATATCACGGTGAAGCCCTGAGCTGGTGCTGATCAGTTTGTTTTCTGGGTCCACGCTCAGCTGATGTTTCCGTTGCAATCACACTTCACTTAAAAACATCTGCTTTTCACATCTGTACTCAGTCTGAGCCAGCTGCTGTGTCCTGCAGAAATCATGTCCTCCTGCAGACAGTGAGGACAGCTGGCGCCTGGTGTTCTCTCTGCTGCTTCTTCAGGTTTTGTCTGTTGTTGTTTCACAGAAAATCGAGGCTCGAGTTGCAGCAGATGAAGACCTGAAGCTCGCCGACCTCCTGAAGTATTACCTGAGAGAGTCTCAGGCTGCAAAGGTGATGAAGGAACATGTCACCCAATCGCTGACAACCATTTTATTTACCAATATTTAAATACTGAGCTGTGTGATGCTGTGACCTGATGCAGGATCTGTTGTACCGGAGGAGCCGGGCTCTGGTGGACTACGAGAACGCTAACAAGGCTCTGGATAAAGCTCGAGCCAAAAACAGAGACGTCCTGCAGGCCGAGACCAGCCAGCAGCTCTGCTGCCACAAGTTTGAGAAGATCTCTGAGTCTGCCAAGCAAGGTCTGTTTCTGATCCTGGTTTATGCTCCTGCTCCATGCTCCTGCTCCTTGTTGTTTACACGCCTGAGTCCTGCAGAACGATGGACGTCCCCGCTTTAACATGTCTCTCTTCTGAACGCAGAGCTCATAGACTTTAAGACTAGACGAGTGGCAGCGTTCAGGAAGAACCTGGTGGAGCTGGCAGAGCTGGAGCTCAAACACGCCAAGGTACAAACTACTGCAGAACCCTTTCTGTTAAAGGAACAGTTCAACATTTCGCATTAGAAGATCAGCGTCAGTGCGGAGACAGGTCCAGGACCTGTTTGGCAACTTTTATATAATGTTGTGTTGTTTGAATTTGGAGACATGAATCAATCCCTTAATTTATCCCTGAAAACACAACAAGCATCTTCATTCAGGTTTTGGATCTTGTCCCAAAGATCCCTTCATTAGTCCAGTTTATTAAAAACTGAATTAACTAATAACTGTCAGTTAAACTGTTTGACAGATTCATTAATGAACAGTTGTATTAAACAGCATGAACAGAAAAGGCCTTTGTTTTTCAGTGAGGTGGCTTCAGTGCTGTCAGATCATTTCAGTTTTTCAGTGTCACCTGTTCACCTATGTCTGTGACTCCACCCCCTCTCACCTGCAGGGGAACCTCCAGCTGCTGCAGAGCTGTCTGGGCATCCTCAAAGGTAACACTTAACTGTACGACTCCGCCTACATCCGACTGGACACGCCCGTCACCGCACCCCCACCCATCTCAGCTGAGCGCGCCCGGGGGGCGGAGCCTGAGCAGACGGACGAAAGACACCGAGAGACCAGAGGGTTCTGTCGTCTTCATCGCTAACCAGACACCATCCTCTTCATCATCTTCACCCTCCTCTTTGTCCTCAGCGTCTCCCTCTCTCTCCAGTAGCTCCTGTACTGGTCCCACTAGTCCAGTATCAGACCTGCAGTGCTTGCCCTGGTTCTCCTGGTCCAGTGTAAGACCTACAGCACCCGTACTGGTCCTACTGGTCCAGCAGAACCAGCTGGGTCAGTGTGGTTTTCTTTCTTTCCTGAGTGATGTTCATGTGGAGCTGTTGTAGAAGAATTAAATGTGTCTCAGACCAGTCTGTACAATCTGGTTGGATCAGTTGGATTCTGATGTAACTGGGACCAGGTGTCTGATTAGGTGCGAGTGCTGATTCAGTGCCTCAGTTTCAGTTCTTCTAGCGAATCAGTGCTTTCTCCTGTAACTTACTCGGAGAAACACAAAACCTTTTTTTCTTGGACTAAAATATTCAGTCTGAAACTAGAGAGATGATGATTTTATTCTGAACCGGTTCAGACCGGACCGATCTGGATTTGACTGGACGGTTTCTGACACCCAGCACAGATGTGAGACACCGACCTGAAGCAGAACACAAACACACGTGAACATCACTGGGAGGAGACTGGGCTGATCCAGTGTGCTGCTTCTGGAGGTGGAATCTCCATCGGAACCAGTCCTTTCCGTCTCTTTCTGGCTCATTCTAGTCTCATTTTCTTCAAATAAACTAAAGTGTGGGAAAACAGAAATGTGATGAGATTATTTCACTTGTTGAAATGAGACTGAAAAGACTCAGAACTGACGAAAGCTACTCGATGGCGTGGAGATTTTTTGCTGTCAAGATTTTCCACTCGTGTCATGTCTCTCTGTCTTCATCCTCTTCATCCTCTGTTCTCTGCCGGCTTTTTTTTTGGCTCTGTGTGTGTGTGTATGTGGACTTGTTTTTATGTCCTGGTGGGGACTTAAACCTGACTGCACACCCCACGGGGACTCGTGTCACTGCTGGGTAGAGAGTGCTGTTTGAGGGTTCAGACTGAGTTTTGGTTAAGATTACGGAATGCATTATGTCAACCAGTGTCCTCACAAAGACATAAGTACAAGTGTGTGTGTGTCTGGGGGTCATTTTATTGTGTCGGTGAACTTCCTGTGCTGCTGCTGTGTGACGGCGTTTTGAGTCCAGCTCTCGGTTCCTGTTCTTACTAAAGTGTAATGTCACTAAATAAAATGAAAAAAAAAAGCCTTGTACATGTTTGTATTAGTTAACTAATGAACGCTAATCATCTTCATCCTCATCCTCATCACTAACTGTAGCTTCTTTTCCTCTGAATCACAGGTTATTTTGTCATTCCAGTTGACGGTGGAGCTTCAGTCTGTTTGCCTTAACGTTGATCAGTTGCTCCGTTTGATTTATTGTAAAGAAAAAGTTGAAAAAAATCACAGAATGAAAACCGTTTTTGTTCCCATTATTTTTTAAAGTGCACTGTATACGAATGTTTTTTCACTCTTATGTGACCAAAGCTTCCATCACTGATTCAAATGGACAAATAAAAGAATAAAAGAGCTGATTATGAAATTCACAACATTTTAGTTGTTTAAACTTAAGCTGGCCTGTAATCCACCCTGGTCATACTGAGACTGAATAAAACTTTATGGACACTTTTCTTAAAATCCTCTGTGTCAACAGTTTACTTTGAGCATCAAAGAGAAAGGAGCACTCTGATTGGATGGAGGGGTCAGAAATCAGTGCTGTTATTGGCTGAGGGTATAAGTATAAAGAAAAATAAAACATCAGTAGAATCCTATGAACAACACACAGTGTTATTAGGACAGAGGAGAAGCCTGTGCAGGATGATGTAAATGAGTCTGTTTGAATGAAAGATTTTCAGAGAAACCAGATCAGGATCAGGCTTTTATGTCTCTTCAGCTGCTAAAGAAAAGATTCACAATCAATACGACAGTGCTGAAAAGTTCAGCTCAGTCTCAGTGAAACCTTAGTCTGTTTTTATTTTATTCGAAAAGTAAAAAATCATTTCAAACCTAAACTTCACTGTTTCAAATGTTTTATTTTTTCCAGACAGAATTTTAAATACCTGACTATAGAGATTTGAATTTAAATGAAACAATTTAAATCGTCTTCTGTTTTATTTGTAGTTTAATTTGTAGGGCTTGTCTTTTGTGACGTCAGTGCAGCGTCACTCCGCAGCAGCAGGCGGCGGCAAAGAAACATAAGGAGGCACACGGACTTCTTCTGTGGTGTGAATTACTGCAGCGGTGTCAAGTTCACCAACATCATACCCTACAGGAAATGAAAGTTTTTTCTTTCAATAATAAGATAAGACTTTATTGATCCCACAGTGGGGAAATTTACTCGTTAAGCGGCTCTCAAGAAAAACAGGAAAAAAATGATAAAATGCAGAAAAACAAAAGTACATGTGCAAAAAAAGTATATACCATCTAAAAAGTTACGTTAAAAATATGAGTAAAAATAAGTGTGCCTTTGATTCTTAGATGCACCTTCAAACATTTAGAGCTCCTTCATATAAAATGACATCTCACAGCGACTTCCAGCAGAACGACAGGAGGCCTGTGACCACTTGATTGACATGTGAGGAGGAAACAGGTTATAACGTGTTGGGAAATCAGTTTCTTCGTTTGTAACGAGTTTTGTTTTTTATTGTGAAGGGTGTAACCGGAAGCCGGCCTGTGCGCGCTTTTAATTTGACAGTGTGATGAACGGCAGGAGCAGCGGGTTGAAAGCTGTTCACAGGATTCAGTGTGTGTTAAAATGAGCTCTATCGGGACCGGGGTAAGTGTCTGAGTGTTTCTCTGAAATGAAGCTTCGTGGTAACTGTGTTCTGGACGTTTCTATGCCCTGTTGTAGTCCAGTTCGCTGAAGAAAGATTCACTTTTATGCTGAAAATCTCTCATTCAGGACAACCTGTGGCTGCTAGCTAGCGTGTTAGCTTGCTGAGTCACAGCGAGGCCCGCTAGCAGAAGCTAAACTGAAATCGAAAGTACACAGAGTTACAGATTTTAGCAAAGTTTAGGTGTAATTCTCACTTTACATTTTAAAGCTAAAACAGTCAGGTCAGAATTCCTCCACAGAGGCATTAAACACTTTGTCCGTGGAGGTATTACAGTGATGTTATCGTTTGGGGAGAGTCGGTGCTAACAGTTAGCTTAGACATGCCAAACTCCCCTTAGAATAAAACAGATATACGTGTGTGTGTGTGTCGGCTGAAGTTAAATCCCTGAAGAAAATAACTGTTTTTAGACCAGTGAAGCGTTTTGCATTAAAGTAGAATGAGGGTTTAAATGAATTTGAACAAATGAGAGTACATGGCTTTATTTCACCAGTATCCACATTATCAGTGCTGCTTTTAACTAATTAAGTTTTCTGTCTGTCTGTGTGTGTGTGTCTCTGTGTGTGTCTGTGTGTGTGTGTGTGTGTGTGTGTGTGTGTGTCTCTGTGTGTGTGTGTGTGTGTCTCTGTGTGTGTGTGTGTGTGTGTGTGTCTGTGTGCACCCTGCAGTATGACCTGTCGGCCTCCACCTTCTCTCCGGATGGCCGAGTGTTTCAGGTGGAATATGCCATGAAGGCTGTGGAGAACAGCAGGTCAGAGGTGACACAGAAATGTTTGAGTCAGGCTGCTTTAGTTTGAAGTGACTGCATTTATTCAGACATGAGACCCACAGGTTAAATTACCGTCACATGAAAACAAAGCTCACAGAGGAAACATCAGAAATAAAGCTGATGTCAAACTCATTCACTCAGATTTGAGATTTCAGTGGGAGTGGGATGATGAGAGTCAGAAAGGTTTCGCTCACTGGACTGAACTCCTGTGATGTCACTCCCTCTTGGCTGTCTGACCAATCACTGAGCTGAACTCACCTCTCACACGTCTTCACATCACGTCAGGGTCTTTATATTATTTGATCCAGCAGCAGTATTCACCAGGCTACATAGCAGTTTCTTGTATATTGTTCATTTTCTCAGTTTCTGTTGTTCTGCCTGTGTTCTCAAGGTGTGTCACACAAACAGTGTTTTCAGTGTCCTGTCAAATGTGTGTGTGTGTTCAGCACAGCCATCGGTATCCGTTGTAAGGATGGTGTTGTGTTTGGGGTGGAGAAGCTTGTTCTGTCCAAACTGTACGAGGAGGGCTCAAACAAACGCATCTTCAACATTGACAGACACGTCGGCATGGTAATCTCACACACACTCACATTCTTGTCTTACTCTCTTTGTGTGGACACTGGTTGACATAATGCAGACCCTGACCTAAACCTGATTCTGAAACACACCGGTTCATGAAAGTCAGGCTCTGTGTGTCTCTCTCCAGGCTGTAGCCGGCCTGTTGGCTGATGCTCGCTCGCTGGCTGAAGTCGCCAGAGAAGAAGCCTCCAACTTCAGATCAAACTACGGACACGACATTCCTCTGAAGGTAAACACGCCGTTTGTGTGGCGTCAAACTGTCCCAGAATGAGGAGGAAGCAGGATGGAAAGCACCCACCGTCTGATGCTAAGCTAACAGTGTCTCCTGTTGTTGCAGCACCTGTCAGACAGAGTGGCCATGTACGTCCACGCCTACACACTGTACAGCGCCGTGAGGCCGTTTGGCTGCAGGTGAGTCTGAAGGGCTACATCAGCTGATTAGAAACATGCTGAGCTTCATCAGGTGGAAACATCTAACACTGCTGCTTCAGCTGTGATCCAGACAGATGATTAATGTTCTTACAGCTGCAGTCAGGATGATTACAGATGAAAGACGGACAGAACATTCACTGTGTCACAGTCTGTGGCTTGTTTCTTCATCCTTTCATCGTGGCATGAACCAACAGTGAAAATACAGGAGACACTGTTAGTCAGGTTCTTTCAGTGTCTTCTTCTCCTCAGTGTTTTAAAATCGACTCTTTCAAAGTGTTGATTACAGTGATGACTCTTTATTTTCTGTGAGAACAAGAGATAAAGTTGAATATAATAAAAAGTCAGTGATGAGGCAGCAGGAGACTCCGTTCTGCCTCTGCATGCTGTTTCTCTGCTGCAGGCGTCAGTGAGGTGAAACAGAAATGTTTGAGTCAGGCCGTCGTCAGAACTTCAGTTTAAAGTGACCACGTTTATTCACACATGAGACCCACAGGTTAGATTACCGTCACAACATGAAAGACAAAGCTGGAAGCAGCAGAAGGTTTCACTGCAGAGCCTCAGCTTTTCAGGTTTCACTCGTTCACTCTGACAGTTTTCATTCCTCTGCAGCTTCATCCTGGGCTCATACGACAAAGACGACGGTCCTCAGCTGTACATGGTCGACCCGTCCGGCATCTCATACGTGAGTCAGACACACCACACTCACTTGACTGGTCATAATAAATCTGGACTCCAGGGCTCAGCAGGGCCAAGCTTCACTGGTATTCATGTTTTATTCACCTGGCAGTTTGTTAGCCGAGTCCTAGACTGTGTGTGAGTCTTTGGAAGCAGTTGTGCCACTAATCGGGATTTGTATCTGGTTTTAGCCTCATATTAAAAATGCATAATGTGAAGAACAGTGGCAGAGACAGAAACACTGCTGCAGGCTCTGCTCTCGGGTCTCTACCGCTCTACAGCTGCTCCAAACCTCAGCAGCACGTGTCCTGACAATGACCAGACAGAGAGCACACATTACACAGGTTTTAAAGTCTCTGCACTGGCTTCCTGTCTGCTTCACAATTGATTTTAAGATCCTGTTATTGGTTTATAAAGCTCTTAATGGTCTGGGTCCTACCTATTTATCAGATTTGCTTTTAACCTTTGCGCCCTCTAGAACCCTCCGATCTTCTGCCAGTGGCCTTTTAATTAAAGCTAAAGTCAGAACGAAAACCTTTGGAGAACCCTCCTTTTATTTCTGTGGTCCACGTCTGTGGGACAGCCTCCCAGCAGACCCGAGGGCAGCTGAGAACTCTGATACTTTTCAAGGCAAACTTAAGACCAACCTCTTTAATCTGGCTTTTATTTGAAGTTTTTATATTTGTCTATTTATTCACACATTTCAGTTTTTTATTACTCCTTTTTTTTTCTTTGTTTCTTTCTTTAACTGGATTTGTGGTTTTACTCCATCAGATTTTGTTTTTTACTATTTTTCTTATCATTCACTTTATCACTGATTTCTTTTATATTATTTACTTTATTCTATTTTTATTTTCCTATTATTTATTGAATGTTCTTTGCTATTTTGAATTGTTATGCTCAGTTCTCCTGTTTGTATTGAGAGCCTCCTGTCTCTGCTCACTGCTCGCTGTGGCTTCAGACCATCAGACAGTGAGAGTCCCTGTTAGACCAGTAACCAAACTGTGTTTGTGTGTTTAGGGTTACTGGGGCTGTGCCATTGGAAAAGCAAAACAAGCCGCAAAGACAGAGATCGAAAAACTGCAGGTGAGTCTGGACTTTACGTCCATGAATCTGCAGCAGCTTCAGGAACGGAGGCCACAGATCCACTGGTTCCAGTTTCCACTGGTTCCAGTTTCTCTAACGCAGCAGACTTTGTGTTTCCATCACAGCAGCTGATTCTCTTTGGGTCCTTGACAAAACATTTGAAGACGTGTTGGACGATGGGTAAAATGATCATTGGTGGTCAACACGTCAGACATTTTACTTAAAGTTGGAGCCGAAACAGGAAAATGAATCAGCAGCTATTTTAATAATTAATTAATCATTCCAGTCATTTCTTCACCAAATGTTCAAAGTTTCCAGCTTCCTGCTTCTCAGGCGTTTAACTCATGACAGGAAGTGAAATATCGTTTAGGTTCTCGTTGGACTTCTGCAGACAAACAGTCTGAGCTTTGGGAAGTAGTGATGGATGTTTGTTACAGTGAGTTGTAGAAGATGAGACCAAAGAAAGTCTCTCAACAACAGATACACACACACACACACTGCTGAGGGCGATTTGAACAGTGTTTCATTTGTCTGTGTGATCGAGGTGACGTCTGAATGTTACTCTGAATTTACCTCGACACAGAAACCAAAGTAAAAAGCTTCCTCCTCTCTGTACTCGCACTTCGAGCTTTTACCCTGAGGGAGGCGCTGTATACGAAGAGGAGCCACCCAAAGGGACAATGAAGTTCCTCAGTAACCTAATAAACAGGAATGATCAGGAGGTTGATCCATAATGAAAGGAACTCATCCACATCAGTTCAGATCAGGGTCTGGGAAAAACCATCACACCACAGGGTTTTCTGTTTATTTCCATTTTCACCTGATGAGTGTTTTACCTGGTGTAACTGTGTGTGTTTGTTGTCCATCAGATGAAGGAGATGACGTGCAGGGAACTCGTCAAAGAAGTCGCCAAAATGTGAGTCAGCAACATCCAAACTAAACTTTATTCACACTGAACCACAGCTCAGTTTATCAGCCAGTTCCATGGATCTGCTAAAGCCAGCGTCAGAGTCCTGACAGCTGATTCTTCCACCGCAGCCTCAGTCAGAGCATCGGCCATCATGCTGTTCTCTTATAGTTTGCTGTTACCACTCAGAAACAAAGATGTAGCTCAGGTGACCTTGTGTAACTTAAAAAAACTTTTCACAGAGGTCACAGACTCAGTTACTGAAAAGTTAAACAGTGTTTCTGATACAGATGAGTCTGTGTTTGCTTGTTTACACGCTGTCAGTTGTCATGGTGACAGTACCACACACACAGTGGGACAGATGCAAAGCCTGAACAGTGCACAGAGGTGCAGACAGTTAGATTCAGCTGAGACTCTGACCCAGCAGCTGTTCTCAGGTCAGTTTTATCTAATCCACCTTCAGACTGATCCATCAGCCTCTGAGCTTCAGACTGAGCTTCAGCTTCAGAATGACTCAACTGTCAGATTCATTTTTAATCAGCCGCAGTGAAGATGCTGTTACGGGTCAGTGAGGTGGTAACATCATATCTCAGGCCATACAGGGCTGACTGTAACTCACAGAGTGAATAACATGAGGAAACGTGTTAAACGGCTGAGCTGGTGTCTTCTCGTCTTCCACCTCTGATCAGCTTTCTTCTTTTATTTTTCCAGAATCTACATCGTTCATGATGAGGTGAAGGACAAAGCGTTTGAGCTGGAGCTCAGCTGGGTCGGAGAGAGTAAGAACCAATCAGTGCTCTGTTTCTTCTTCTCTTACTTCTTGTATGGTTTAAGGCTCTTTAACAAAACTAACTTATTAAAAGTGTATTTAATGATGGAGAGAGAAAGCGTGCTGACGGGGTGACACCGCACTGAGCTGCTGACGTTTACCTGTCGCTCAGGTTCATGTCTCTGTTCATCACCTGTGTGAAAACACCAAGGTGTGTGTCCGGCTCATCGTTCAGCTGTAACAGTCCTAATCCTGCTGCCAGGGCTCTGTGTCCGCCTGATGCTGAGTATTCATTACTTGTTTTTGAGGCACAGGTGGACCTCACCCTACCTGCACTGCTGAGAGTGTCCTCTTTTAAATCTTAAGGTTGACTAAAAATTAGCTGATGATTTGTTTTATATTGGATCTTAATTCTTGTGTTCTTGTTTACTTTTTTAAAGTTTCCTTCCACGTATGTTCATCTTCTTGTTTTTATCTCCTCTTGTCTGTAAAACACTTTGTAAACTGAAATAAAGTTTATTATTTTTATTAGTTTTTATTTGTTGACACCTGTCTCTCCTCCTGTCTCCTCCAGTCACTAACGGACGACACGAGCTGGTACCTAAGGATGTCCGAGAGGAAGCAGAGAAATATGCCAAGGTGAGTCGGACACACCTGTGTTTACCTGTAGTAACTACGCTTGTCAAGAGTCTGATGTTGGCTTATACGTCAGCATGTGTTTAGAAACTGTCACTACACCAGTTTATTTTTCTGCTGTAAAGTTTCGTGCTCAGTAAAAATCCTGGTTGCATTTGTTAAAAGAATGAAATGAAGGGAGTGTCATCAGTTTATTTATCTGCCAGTAAATGAACAGCTTTTATAAAAACTACCTGCCTCATTGTTTAGTGAGTTACATGAAGTGACTGCTGCAACACTGCAGTTTCCTTTGGGATTAATGAAGTCATCTATCCATGATCAGTACTGGTACTGACCTCAGTAATGTTGACCAGTCAGGCTGTAACACACACACACGCACACACACACACACACTGCCTCGGGCGGCTGATTCTCATATTTTTGTCTTTCAGGACTCTCTGGAGGAGGAGGACGACTCTGATGAAGACAACATGTGAAGTCAGCACAGACCCCTCCCATCACCCACTAACACACTCTCCGTCTCTGCTGACAGCTCAGGCTCTGATTCTTTTTTATGTTTTATAGTTCATGAACATTCGCGTTGGTCAGTTTGCTTTTGGTTTGAATTTCATCTTTGAAAATAAAACTTTAAAAAGCTGAAGTTTTTGCTCCAGTGTTTTTCCCTCTGTCTGTCTGACACACAGCACAGTATGAACAGACTCAGTGTTGTTTGTCAGCTGATTAGAGACTGTAAAGATAAGTCTGTTTTCCACGATCACTGACAGGAGCAGAGCCAGGATTTTAGGAACTCTAACACTGGATAACCCCAGAGTTTGAAATTAAGCTTGAGAGAGGCAAAACACAAGTTATGTGCTGTGAGCTAGAGTTGCAGCTATGATTATTTTCATTACTGACTTTACTTTGTTTCGTTCAACCAACACCTCCTACCTCAACCTGAAAATATTCAGTTAATTTAGTTATTTATGGAAAAAAAAGCATAAAATCATCACATTTGAGAAGCTGGAAGTAAATATTTGGTATTTTAGGTTGAAAAATGTCAAAAATAAATTGATAACCATAATAGATGCTGATTAAGTTTGTGTTGGTTGAAGGTGTCACTTTGGCTCTTGGTAACTGACAGGATTCCTCACCATTTTCAGAATCTCCAGAAACCAAACAATCCGTTCTTTTATCACAAACAGTAGGAAGATTTACACAGAGTATGACAAAATGGGTCCCTGGGCACAGACAGGTCAAAGTCCCCCACCTGTCCTCAGTAACCCCTGACTCAAGAGTATCTTTGTGGTCAGCTACTGTCTTTTACCTGAGCTCTGTGACTTTCACACAGGAAACACAACCAGTCACCTCAGACCGAGGCTCGGGCCGCGTGGAGCCTTTTGGTAACCCGCCCATGACTAACACACGCACACGCACACGCACAGCTTCAGTATGATGGACCCTGGCAGACACACGCGTTTCTCTGCATTTGTTATTCGTTTCTTTGTTGTGTAGAAATCATCTCCACGATCCCAGAGTGGAAAACGACATATATGGTTTTGCTGTCACTATTTTCCTCTTACGTAAAAGGGCTGATGTTCCCGCCCACTCCGGCTCTTTATAAACGGCGCCACAAACACCGATAGTGTTCAGCTCAGACCGGCGTTTGTTCCAGCGATTTTCCTGTAAATTCTCATTTACTTTCACCGTAATGTGTCAGTTCGGCCCATTCACTGAATGTTTGTGCTGTAAAAATCTATCAAACAAACAAAAAAACAAAGCCAGGCGGTTTCTTGTGGAGCCCGCTACAACACATTCCCCGATAAGTGACGTCTCACGTATGGAAACCGCATCGCCAAACTGCATTTTAAAAAGTGTCCACTCCAGGTTTACAGCGGTCACCGGCGAGGGACTGCTACTTTAGAATGAAAAGTGCGACCTGCAGCAAAATCTGAATAATCCCTCTAGATTTCGGCGTACATGTCATACAACATGCAGCGCGTATATAAACAGAAACAGTACTTTAGTAAACTGCTCGACCCCCTCTTTTCAGTTATTTTTGGCGAGCAGCACTCGTAATGTAACGCGGTGGTATTACGAGCGAGTCGGTACCTGTTTAGATTGTGGGTAAAATAAGTGATGCTTTGTGAGCTGATATATCGGGAATTCCAGTGGTTTTCAAAATGTGTTACGTTATTTTCGACCACTTACACAGGCTCGTCGCTAAACGAAGTAAAATTAACTCTAAATATTTTTGAATGGAGTTTGGTGGGCACATCTCCTGCACGTATCGGGGAAGGGCTTCCGACAGCGTCCGTACAGACAAGGAAGCCCGCTCAGCCAATAGCAAGGCGCTGCTGCTGATGACAAAATGCGCGAGACCAATTGTGATCTCGAGTGGCGCGTTTTTCTTTTGAACTCGCTGCTGATTGGACACTTACGCAGCCGATGCCGTCATTTCCCTCGTGGCGCCGCGTTCGTATCGACCAATAGCAATACCAGAAGAGTTATGTCCTATTAAAATTGTGGAATCGCTCGACCAATCAGATTTCTTCGTTGGAACAACCGTTGTCACTGCAGCCAATCGGGTATCGGGAAACAAAGCTCGGGCTCAACAGCTTGTTGTTCGTGAATCGCTTTGCAGCTCGAGAGAGGGGAAGCAGCCGCGGTCGTGTATGTAAGTATAAAAACCTCCTTATTCCGCCTCGAACCAAACTAAAACTTTAACGATTGAAATCATGTGTATATCAGTGTCAGGAAGCCGGGTGGATGCCACCGGGAGCTTTCCAGTCAGTCGCTGTTGTACCGAGCGGGCTGTGGATTGAATGGCAGCGGCAGTCAGCTTGTTTTTGCAGTGAAGAAATGTGAAGCTCCTGCGCCTTTGTGGAACAGACACTTATTAAATAAATAAATCCACAACAGTTTTTGTTCCATCGACTGTCACAGATCCTCGTTTGGTTTGATACAAAGTTAGTTTATCATCCGTACGTGCGCTAATGTTATCGCTAGCCGAGACCGCTCCGCTGTTAGCAGTCGGTTTAAATCGCCATATGATCCACAAACTAGCTAGTTGAGTCGCTAGTTAGCCAACTAGCTAAATTTAGCTCCGGACCTAAGAGTGAAGCCCCAGCTCGCTGCTCCGCTCCCCCTGTGGGAAACAGCCGCTGTTTAGACTTCATTCGTGTTGGCATACGTTTGTGTAGCAGGGAGCTGAGCTCTTCGTCCGGCAGCTGGATGGTAGCAGGCGATTTCAGAGGGGGAAGGTAAAGTTAGCCAAGCTAGCCGAGCTGACATGGCGAGCTGTGATGGCGACGTGACTCAGTGGAGCTGGGAGCGGAGCGGGAAGGAGCGCTCCGGTTCGTCCTGATCCGCAGCCGCACCGTGTCCCCTCGCCGACCCCCCACCGACATTTAACCTCCAACCCGCTGGAACCGGCGGCTCCATGTTAAGTTAAAGTAACGGTTGCTAGCCGAGTTACTGAAAGCCGTTGGTGCCACATATTTGATCTGATCCGGGCAGGGAGGGGAGGGGAGGGGGGCTGCACCGAGCCACAGAAGAATGCCCGAGCTAACATAAGTGAGAGGCTAGTTGGTTAGCTTAGCATTATTGTACAACCTCAAGACAGTTTGACACTCTGCCCCTGTCTGTCCTCTGTTGTTCCGTCAACTTTAACCACAGGTCCCATCCCGTTTGTGTTTTTCAGTGATCCACACTCTTTCGAGCTGGACTCCCTCAAATAACCGTAAAGATGAAGGTGAGTGTTTGATCTGCGACACAAACTGGAGATAATGTTCTCAGTCTCGGCTCCATGTTTACACACTGCCCAACTGGATCCAGCTCCTGAGCAGTTAAACTGGGCTCTGTTGGCCATGTACTGGTGTCTTTCCAGTTAAAATCCTCATCTCTGTCCAGTTTATCTCCAGCTTGTATCATTTCATCACAGTTTTACATCAGACACCTCTGAACTGATGATTGCATTGGTGCCACAGTAATGAGCCACTTTTCATCAAAGTACACCATGTCCATTATCCTAAATACACCTCAGTCAACCAGTCCATCAATCTGTTTGTCAGTTGTTGATGAAAGAAACGTGTTTTAGACAGTTTCCAAGCAGAAATGCCAAATGTGGGCTGGTCCCAGCTTCTCTTCTGTGAGTTTTTGTTGCTTTTCTTTGTCTGAAGACAGTGATGTAGTGATTAGTTTTTTGGGGTTTAAATTTCTGGTCAGATAAAACAAAACATTTTTGCAGTGATCAACAACTGATCAACAAAACGACTTACAACATGGTAATCTGCACATTAGTTAGTAATGAAAATAACAATTAGTTGCAGCTCAAATCTTAACAGACACATTTGTCTTACGACCACTAGATATATTCCCCCTGCAGCCACATTTTGATAATGTCTGAAGGTTCAGTTCCAGACCGTGACCCAAACAAAGATGGCAAATGAAAGCATGTTACTTATCTGGTTGCATCTTAGTTTCAGTTCAGGTCTTGAGGTGCACCTTGTGAAACTTGCTAAAATTATCTTTCACAGTACAGCAGAGGAAAGACGGTGTGTTAAATTAGCAGCTACATTGCTCAGTTTGACTTGTGTTTATTTTTGAGGAAAGCCGCAGCTTATTTGTGTGAGTGAGATGTCATGTTTACTACGCAAGTCTTCAACGTAGAAACGATGGTGACACTCAAGAAACAAAGCGGGAGAACCTCCAGCTCAGGCCACAACTAGTTAAACAAACACATAAGTTCCTTTGCAGACTGATGGACCCTCACATTATAGGACTCATTATAGGATTCATTCATCTGTCCTGAAGGAGACAAATCCAGACAGACACCTGCGTCTGTAGAAGCAGACACAGTTTGACACGGAGTTGCCATCTGAATTTGTGATACTGCTTTTCCACACAGTGTCAGATTGAGCAAACCAAGTCTTTTCAGTGCCTGCACCCTCCAAAGTAAAGGTCAGGAGAAATGTCACTGCACCCAGACTCCAGTAAGATATGTCATTGTTTACTCTTCTTTCTGAGTTGCTGATTTCATCACAAGATAATAACACAATAAATAAATAAATAAGAACACAGGACAAGAGACATGTGACAGCAGACAAAATAACCCTAACCCTGAATGGTTCAAACAGCCTGCTGCACGTTTCTCAAAGGTGGGAATACTCATCATTGTTTATGAGGAGGTCATGTGACCTGAGATCATCTTTAGCGCTAAGCTAAATTTGCTGTTACCTTACTAGAATCCAGTTCAAGCTGACTGCGTGGTGTAGCGTCAGCTCAGATGCTTAACTCGTCCGTATTATGATGCAGGTTATGATTGTTTTAACACATTTTAAATGGCCTCTCAGACGTGTGTTATAACCTCACACAATAAAACAGAAACACATTCTGACCAGTCACCATGACTGTTACAACAGTGAGAAGAGCAGCTGATCCCAGAGCTGTGCAAGAGAACTGATCTAATTAGCGCAACTGTGTAAATAGTAGTCGGTGTTTGTCAGACTGCTGTAGGAGAAGGTCTCATTTTCAGGCTCAGACTTGGGACTAAATTCTTATTGACTGCTAAAGTTTTCCCCTGCACATCAGCAACCAGGCTTCGGTCCCTTTTCCTCACTAATCAGATTTATTTAAATATCATGTAAACCAGAAACCAGCTTTCTCTGAGAGAAGGCCGACTTTGTGCTCATGTACTCAGGCAGGGATACGTCCACTTGTTCAAAGTAATTGAGCCCAAAGTACCACTGAAACTGAGACTAAGACTGAGTCCGAAGCTTTCAGAAGTCTAAAATCCTACAGTGAAATCTGACAGTTTGAAAGATGAAGCCGTATTAACAAAAAGACAGACGGAGGATTGTTTGGTCACGTGGCCTTCGTCTTAATGTTGATGCAGCTTAGATTAATGACATCCAGTGTTCTGGGGAATGACGACATCCTGTTTCCCCTGGTTCTTGTGAACTTCTGCAGACGTGTCTTTTGGTTTGTCCGTAACATTTGGTGTCATTTTAAAGTAGAGTTGTGACGAACAGAGAGATGGCCGCTCCTCCGTCTTCGCTTTTTACATGAGATCTCACTTTACCTTTGAATATTTTTAACATCTTAGCTGCTAACTATGCTACAACGACTAATGAGACAGAGAGAAGCTAATTTTTAAAAGAGAGCAGCTTCCGGCTACTGTCGGACATCGGACAGGCCATACCATCAAAACTATCCATAAATCTGGATTCAGATTCAGGCTGCAGTTGCTCTGCTGTGTGCAGCAGGGCATGCTGGGAGTGTTTGTGTCCTGATGTTACCGATGTGTGTTGGTGTGTTTTTCAGGCAGCAGACGAGCCTGCCTACCTGACAGTGGGGACGGATGTTAGTGCCAAGTACAGAGGAGCCTTCTGTGAGGCCAAGATCAAGACTGTGAAACGCATGGTGAAGGTCAAGGTAAGACACACAGGACCCAGGTTCACCTGCAGACAGGAAGTCCTGGGCCCGGGCCCGTTGTCTGAATCCTCTGTCACATAAATAGCAAACTGCATCTGGTCTCTGTGACCCTTTCGTGTCTACACATCTACAGTGTGATTAAAGTCTGGTCTGCCTGTGTATTCTGAATGATCCATTTGGAAAACGTTACTCAGACTCCAAATCCACATCCGACCTGAGACGTCAGTGATGTGTAATCTCTACTGAGCCGACACGCTGCGCGCGTCTGTCCTCACCACGCCGAGGAATGTCAGACACGTACTGGTCAGGAGCACAGTGAGTGAGCTCTGACCGCTGGTTCTGGAAATGTCTTTCTCCTTTCAGTTTTTTCTCTTAATAATATCCTCAGTGTTACTGAAAACAGAAACTCCCCTGTAGGTTTATGGTATGGCCGCCAGTCTCAATTATTTACACTGTCTTTCTGACAGATCAGGTTTTTTGTGCCCTTGAGCCTCAGCCACTGTTGCCATGGAGAAGAAGCCAGCCAGACGTGTGAATCAGAGCAGTAGGTGCAGTTGTAAACAGGACCCAGTGCCATGGTCTCTGACTTCAACCACAGTTTACCCACAGTTAAAAGTGACCTGATTTCAGCTGCAGATTGTGAGGACATCTTCACCACCGCACAGTCACACCCATAACACCACACCTCAAATTTACCTGTGTCATTTTTTATGTACACAAACTTTGGCTTTTAATCAGAGAACCAGCTGTTGGTTTGTTGTACTGATGATTGAACCAGGGCTCTGATGGATGGTCAGACTCTAAGTCTTTCAGTTTCTTGGTGCTTATTGGCCAACATCCACACTGATGGTTACATATCTGCAGTAAGTCAGTATCAGCTGATAGATCAGCCTGACCAACTTATCTCTCAAGCTTCAAAGTTAAAACGCTCGGAGCTTAGAGACAGCAGGAGGTGTATGTGTTAGTGTCTGTCTGCTGACATTACTCTTCAGTGACTGAACGTGGACTCGTGGACTGAAAGAATCTCAGGGTGTTGCATCTGATCATGTGTGGACTGAATAAAGTCAGGAGGTGAGTCTGTACTGTGAGATGGGTAAGAGACAGATGTCAAAGATGTCCCCACCTTAGAAAACAGTGGCAGACACGTTCAGACCAGTAAGAGCTGTGTTAGAACAACACTGGGGGCTGTGATGACGGGGGGGTGTTGTCCCAGGTGCAGGTGAGACAGTCTGAGTAACAGACTAATGAATGTGAAGAGCCTGACAAAGTGCACAGGGTTTCATAATACTCAGACACAGGCCGTTACAACTCTGGAAAGTTCTCACAGAGAACGGGATTTTATCTTTTGTTGTGACTTTCAGGAGATAACCAGTGGAGATACTACGTTCATGCTGTGAGAGTGACGTGGTGAAGTCTCTGGTTTGTGGTCCCAGATCTCACTGTGAGACTCGACCAAAGGAAAACTTTGCCACAAATTTAAGACAAAATTCCCATTTCTAATGAGAGCGCTGCTACGACCCGCAAATACAAACCAGCCAATCAAAACGCAGAGACCATACATAGATTCCATTTGTTTGGACTCTGGTTTTGATTTGTAGTTGAGCTGAACTGACCCTCGGCATCACCTCTGCGAGGCCTTCGTCTGCTCTCAGGCTGGTTCATGCTTCACATTTCACAGATTTATAGACATGGAGTTACATCAGGGTAAATGAAAACATTATTTTGCTGTAATGAATGAGAGACGAGCATCATGCAGCCTCTGTGTTTACGTTCATTCATTCATACAGAGCAGTGATCTCTCTAATGTACTCACTCAGATGTCGTTGTTGCTGAAAAGGAGAAGTGAGAGTCTGAGTCTTTAATTTCCTTCATGTTGTCTTCACTCTTAACAAACTGCAGCAGCATCACACACATGAAGGGAAACACACGCAGTCATCATGGTTCTGTGATCATGGCACACTGGTTGTAATCAGGGGAGAGGATTGCTGTATGTGACTTCACCTGTCCGTCACACCCAGCTCCATCTCATGTGTCGAGAGCTGACCCAGTGAATGTGCACAGGTCGTTTGCTGCTTCAAACACGCCACGTGTTAGATGGAAGGTCTGACTGACAGCAGGAGGACAGCCAGCTGAGACAGCCAGCTGAGACAGCCAGCTGAGACAGCCAGCTGAGACAGCCTGAGTTACACTCTGTGTAAACCGGAGCTGCTCTGTCTGACCACAGTCACGTGATAACGGCTGTCACCTTGGTTTGAGTTTGGCTCGTTGATGATGTTGGAGCAGCAGAAAATTCAAAATGCTGCAGATGTTGCACGTGTGGTGTGAGTCACAGTGGCACCTCTGTCCCACACAGCTGGCCGTCAGTCTGCTCCGTCTCTGTGCTGAACCTGCTCAGCCTGATTTCTTTGGGTTGGCTGATTCCTCTGATGTTTTCACCTGTTCACAGACAGAAACACTGCCACAGTGAAACTCTGCCTACGTTACATCATCATTAGTGGACAGCTGCATGTTGGGAACTGTAGGCAAATGGCTGAACCAATGAATGACATTCAGACAGCAGCACTGACTCCTGCAGAGGCTCCTCAGTGTCACGTTCATCACACTGTGAGACGTGTGAGGCTGTATTCATGGAGACTCTGAGGTCAGTTAATGAATAAGTCGACCGACAGAAAGCTGATTGGTTGTTTTCTCCATCAGACTGTGAATGATGGAGACAGACGCTCCCGTCCTGTGGACATCTTACTGTCTGCACTCAGCTGTGTTTGCTCCGTCTTCAGTTTCCATCACCTTCCTCTTTGTGGACGTTGTATTTTATCAGAAACCAAAGCTGCTGCCAACTGTACCACCTGTTAAAGCTGTACAGCCCTGAGCTGTTTGGTCATCACAGTAACAGAAACAGTCTGTCACAAGCTCAGATGGATGATCTGTCCTGTGTCTTCAGACCAAAGCTGTTCATTCAGGACAGACAGAACAGGATGTCTGAAAGGGTCTGTCCAGTTTGTCCTGATTTTTGGTTTTGGAAAATTGGGCTTAATGAGAAGCAAATTTTAAAGAGCTGTGGATAGAAGTGTCATGTAAACACAGTCCAGTCAGCTTCCAAGAATTCAGAAGGACCAGAGTGTCCACATTTAATGCTGTCCTCTGTCTCACTGTCTTTGAACAAAAAAAATCTCCTAACTTTCATCATGCTCCTCCTTCTTTCTCCAGGTGACTCTGAAAGGTGAAAGTACGTCCCAGGTGGTGCAGGACGACCAGGTTAAAGGACCTCTGAGGGTAAGAGGAAGGTGTTTGTCTCTGTGTGTGTGTGTGTGTCTCTGTGTGTGTGTGTGTGTGTGTGTGTGTGTCTCTGATGCTGTCTCTCTGTAGTATAGGATTAAACATTTTCAAAGAAAATGACAAAAACTTGTGGGAAAAAAGTTTTATAATTTAAACCAAAATTATGTCTTTACAAAAAGACATTAAAGAATAATATTTGCCATAACAGACTATTTACTCTTCTTCAGGTTTTGTTTTCCAGTGACAGCTTCTCAAGGGAAAGAAAATAAAACATTTGATTGGAGATAAATAAGTTTGGAGCAGTCACATCTGTCCAACACAACAAAATGCATTCTATTACATATTTTATTATTACTGCATTCTTATTTTTAAGTCATCTCAGTGACTTGGAGTGGAGCTTAATAAAGATAAACACTGAATTGGACTTCAGCAGTAACTCACACCCTCAGAAATGTTGAGCCAAAGCTCCGTCTGCTGCCTCCCCTCTCTGACGTGTGAGCTTGTATTTATAAATTCATTTGAAATGAGCTTCTTTCATTTTATTGCTTGTCAGTGGGAAGTGAATCCTCATTATTAAATTCCAGGCCGAGGTCTTTTCCCCAAGCATTTAACAAAGGCTTGTAAGAGGACCCACAGCATCTGATTAACATTTCATAAAATCCCTGGGTCTTCCCTCCGGTGATGAAGCGTACATCAGCTCTCCTCTTCCTCACCTGTGTCCATGCTCAGGTCATTGTATTTGATGGACTGAGGCTCTGTGGTATTCTGAGCAGCCTTCACCAGAACCTGCTGTATGAATACGGCTGTTTGATGAGGAGGTGTTTTCATCATTAGCTTAATTAGAGCTGATCGATTTCAGACAAAGCGATCACGTGATCGCCTGACTGACCCAGGATCTGCTGTGTCCGCCGTTTCACACACACCTGCCGAGCTCACCGATCAGAAGCGGCGTGCTGCGCGTGCACAGGTCAGGCTAACGCAATCAGCATCACGCGCTCCACCTGCTGCTTCATTAGTCAAACGGCTTCAGCTGGACCAGAAGCGGAGTGACGGCGTTTAATCCCCAGTAAAAACAGCTCGTCGCTCATTTGGGACTGTTTCGGCTCTGAGGCCGCAGACGTGCAGCAGAAACAGGTACTGTGCGAAACCTGTCGCGCTGAAGCTGCAACATCCAGCGGAAACACGAGCAGTTTATACCGACACCTGAAAAATCACCGCAGGTGTTTGCGTGATGAAGAAGTTCCGGTGAGAAGCGAAGATAGAAAAATAACTTCCGTTGGTCAAAGACTTTACAGAATGTACCTGCGTGTTTGTGAAACACGTTTGAAATCAGTTCTTTAGTTTTCATTCTTGCGTTAGAATAAAGGTTTCATGTTTTAATGGTGTGATGTCATTTCCTGTCGTGTCTGTAAATGTGACTGTACACGGTGAATATTACACTGAAGCTTGATTTGAAGAAAATCGTGAATCAAATTGAAATCACAGTATCTGCCAGAAAAATCACAGCGAGATCTTTTTCCTGAACTCGTTCAGCTCTAAACTTTCGAACCTGTGAACAGTCGTACAGCTCAGTGATCGGAGAGAGAGAGAGAGACAGGTTTTCTATCACTTGGTTTTCTCATCAGTTTCTGAGTAAAAAGAAAACGTGTTGTGAGACTTGATGCCTCATGCTGGATTCAGACTGTGTGTGTGTGTGTGTGTGTGTGTGTGTGTGTGTGTGTGGGGTTCAGGTCGGCTCCACTGTGGAGGTGAAGACTAACGAGGGTTTATCCAGTGAGGCCGTCATCAGTAAGCTGACAGACGCCAGTCTGTACACTGTGGGTGAGTCTGTGTACATGTGTATAATAATGATAATAATAAATCCTCACTATGACTTTGAAGCTACACAAGCACATCTGTAGACGTGATTGGCTCCCGGGGAGACGTGATGATGCTGAGAAACGGTTTCGCTCAGTGAGCTGATGATGTTGTGTGATGTCACATCTTCTCTTGGCTGTCTGACCAATCCCCTCCCAGTATAACTTCACAGGAACGATGAAAAAACTCCCGTCGCTCTGATAACTGAAGTGTCTGTCTGTGTTTCAGTGTTTGACGATGGAGATGAGAAGACTCTCCGCCGTACCTCTCTGTGTCTGAAGGGAGAGAGACATTTTGCAGAGAGTGAGGTGAGTCACACAGAGACAGGGGGACTACTTCTCAGGCCTGTATCCTTCCACCAGAAAGTCTTTCATCTAAAATAATAAGGCTTTCAGTATTAAAATGTCAAACACCCTGTCCCTCTCAGACGTTGGACCAGCTTCCGCTGACAAACCCGGAGCATTTTGGAACTCCGGTCATCGGCAAGAAGTCAAACCGTGGTGGACGGCGTTCGTCCCAGGCTGTGTGAGTTATAGAACATGCACACAAACAGAGCTGATTCCACCACGGAAACCCTGAGAACATGAACTGGTTTTTTAATTATGACTAAATGTAATGTTTACACACACACACCCAGTGAGGGCAGATCATATCATACAGTCACAGGTCCACACTGAATGTTGAAGGTTTTCTTGTTTATAACTAAAGTTAAATGTTGAGAGTTGAACCTAATTAGATTCAGTAAGGGACACGTGAAGTTTTGGACACAGTGTGAGAGGAAATAACAGGAGCTGCTGTTTATTTTGATCATTTAAAACAAGAAGCTTGTTGTAGTTTGTTTGGTACTTTTCTGTCACAAAAGGAAAAATGAAGAGATTCGTTCGCTGTAACCTGAAATACGGACTCTCTCTATATCTTTGTATCTCAGAGCTGACGAGGAAAATGAGTCCACGTCCAGTGAGGACGAGGAGGAGGACAGGAGGAGACTGAACGATGAGCTGCTGGGGAAGGTCTGCAGCATCGAGAGCGAGGAGGATCCCAGCAGCTGCTACCTGGCTCTGGTAAACACATGCCTCCACCTGCCTGTCACATGACCACACTCTGACCACACTCTGACTGAGGACCTGTGTTTGTCCTGCAGGTGGTGTCTCCAAGCTGTAACGATGAGCTGGTGGTGAAGAAGGATCAGTGTCTGGTCAGATCATTCAGCGACTCCAAGTTGTGAGTTCATTTTGATTTTATTCTTTATTGATGGAAAACTTTGACAGTTTGATCAGAAACTGATCAGCTCTGTCTCCTGTTTTGTCCCGTTTTGTCCCACAGCCACACAGTGGCGAGGAGACACGTCCACGCCTTCACCTCCATCACCAGGTCTGAGTTCTCCAACAGGAGAGGTGAGAGACTACAGTGCCCACAATGCACCAGGGCGCACACTCAGCCAGAGCTCAATGCTGACTCTTCTCCTGCATTTTTCTTGTTCTCACAACTTTCCAACTGCTGCTTCTCCTTTTACTCCTGCTCACCTCCTGCCTCTTTTTCTCCCTCTTCTTTCTCGTCTGTCCCTTCCTCATCCTCCCTATCTTCTTTCTCCTCCTCCTCTCACCGCCCCTCCATCCCACTCATCTCTCCTCCTCCTCCTCTTGCAGGTTTTGAAGCAGCCCAGGTTTTCTTGAAGAGCAGGGAGGTTCCAGATGTGTGGAAGATGGACATGAGTCAGATTCTGGACTCGTCCTCAAGCGATGACGAGGAAGAGGAGAAGGAAAGCGACGAGGAGGAGGAGGAGGAGGACGACGAAGATGAGAGGAAGAAGAAGAAGCACATAAAGGATGAGGTGAGAGTCCGATGGGGGAGTAGGTGTGGCTGACGCCTC
>NC_054410.1:372500-435000 GCF_017976425.1 Toxotes jaculatrix | reverse complement strand
TCCGTTCTACACTCCAGGAACCACAAGCACGACTGCATCTGAGACAGGATGGTCCTCATTTCCACTGTAATGTACAGGTGACAGGAGCCTGTCTTAGAGTCTTATTTTGTGTGAGGCAAAGGACATGTCCTGGCCAAAAATGTCCCAAGGTTCTTTACAGTAGAACTGGAGTCCAAAGTAATCTCAGCAGCAGCATGTTAGCTGAGCCACGTTTAAAACTAATCGAAGCTAATCAGGCAACGAGAAGACTCCGTACACAGCAGAGAGACTGTCTGCTCTTGTTGTTAATGTGTGGTGATGCAGTTAAGAACAGAGACTGTTGTGAAAACTTGTCCCCATTGCCGTCTGTCTCCTCAGCAAAACAAAGACGAGGTGGAGAAGGATGAAGAGAAGCCGGCGGCGAAGCCAACGGGAGCGAAGCGTGGTCGTCCTCAGATCAGAACCACGCCGACAAGCTCCTCCAGCCGCAGCGTCTCTAAAACACCGAGCAACGAGGGACGATCCAACGGCAAGAGCAGCAGGACGGAGACATCGTCCAACATGGCCAACGGAGACAGTAAGACAGACTGAAACTAAAGAAGCAGATGATCAGTTGGTTCACATGTGATCAGACAGTTGTCTTTTTATTCTGTTTGCATGGGACAGCTTGGTTCACTGCTTTGAATGAGAGTCAAGCACCTGTGTGTGTCAATGTGTCCTATAATGTGTCTCCTGTCTGCAGACACTCCTCGAAGGAGAACCAGGAGAACGTCAGGCATGTATGACTCAGACAGAGCATCCATCGGTGAGAACACTGCTGCTTCATCCCGTTTCTCTTATTGATCCAGTTTCATCATTAATAACTTATCAATCCACTCCTCTCTCCCTGCAGGGGATTCTGGGAACTCATCAGATGACAGCGAATCAGAAGACCCACCTGATAAAAAGCCGTCACCTTGGCGAGGGAGGACTGAAGCTGTGCCCTGCCAGGAGGAGCAGCAGGAGGAGGTGAAGGAGGAGGAGACGAGTGAGGTCACGGACATCATGTCTCCTAGCAGCTCTGTTGTCCCGGCAACAACAGGTCAGCTGCCTGCTGCTGCCACACCGCCATGTCCCAGCATGCCTCAGGAGAAAGCTGACAAAGTGCTGAACCAATCAGAGGAAGATGCGGAGCAGGGGGAGGAGCCTGCAGCAGAAGCAGTCACGGTGCTGGTTCACCTGGGCAAGGACAACAGAACGTCTTTGCGGCAGAAGATGACGTCTCCTGGACAGGAAGTGCTTGCCAAGACATCTCCCAGCAGGACATCTCCTCCCCGCGACAGTGCCAACAAAATGTCTCCTCTTCCCGAGAAGGTCAACAAGATGTCTCCCACTGCCACAGACAAACCCAAAACGTCACCTGACAAGCAGCAGCAGCAAGAGTCCTCCCCTCTGCCTGCTGTAGAGGAGGAGGACAGGAGCACTCCCCTGTCCTCCCCCAGGGCTAAAGGTCGTAGGGCCAACATCAGGGAGACGGGCTCTGAAACTCCTCCCAGAACCCCCCTCTGCACTCCCAGCCCCAGCCCCGCCCCTGCCACCAGCCCCTCCCACTTAGCGGACCTGTCATCTCCTCATAGTGTCCCAAAGAGACCGGATGAGCCCATGGTGATTCTTCGCTGCCTCTCCACAGAGCACCTCCCCCCAGAGTCTACCACAGTGGACTCAGATACCGACTCTGCCACTGAGGAGGAGGAGGAGGCGGAGGAGGAGGCGGAGGAGGCGGAGGCGGCGGAGGCGGCGGAGGCGGCGGAGGCGGCGGAGGCGGCGGAGGCGGCGGAGGCAGAGTTACCCGAGGAGAGGAGCAGCGTGGCACTTAAACGTAAAGCAGCAGAGCAGAGAGCAGCAGACAAGAAGCTCTGCCCTGACAGGAGGCAGGAGGAGGCCGCCTCCCCCAAAACTCCCACACCCAAGACAGCGGCTGGAGCTTCACCCAAAACCAAAGGGAGGAGTGAGGGGCTGACGAAGGCAGAGGAGTGGCCCCGTCCAGCAGAGGCGACGCAGAGGGAGGTGTCAGAGGAGCATCTGACTGGTGGAGCCATGAAGGAGCCAGAGGTGCATGATGGGATGCCTCCCCTTGCTCCGGGCCCCTCCAGTGCTGAGGAGTTGGAGCCACAGATCGGCCCCGAGGCGCTGGTCTGCCATGAGGTGGACTTGGATGACCCTGATGAGAAGGAGAAGCCTGTCTCCTCCTCAGAGCACCTCCTCCTGATGATGAGGGAGCAGCAACAAGCTCCGCCCCCGCTGCCTCACCTCCTCCATGCCTCCCTCCCATCCCCCCACACCCCTCACCTCCCTCACCGCCCTCAGCCTCAGGTCAGGCCCTTCCTCCCGGCCACCACTCCCACCTCCACCCCCTGTCCCGAGGAGCTCCACCCAGCCAGGAGCGCCATTGAGGTGGAGAGGGGAGCAGCGGGGGGGGAGCAGGAGGGAGACTCCAGTCCTGGGTTTGATGGCAGCGCCTCCTCCTCCTCCACTTCCCTGCCGTCTCTGCAGGAGAACAAGGACAGAGGTAAGAGCACAGACAGGTGTGAGGTGAGGAGTTGGTCTCTCACCTGAGGTCCATTTTAATCCCGCTCCACACGGTGGACACTTGTAGACCTGATGAGACCAGACCAGGACCAGCATGATGTCTTAGGATGGTGCAGCAGGGTCCAGGACTCACCTGGTGTCCTGCAGGTCACACTGTCTCCTCAGCCTGATTGTTTCCTTATTGTTGTAGTGAGTGAGTAACCTGTGACCTTTGAACCCACCAGGTCAGAAGAGGCTGATGGACTGTAACTCCAGCCCGTCAGCCAAGAAACAGAAACGCAACCAGAAACGACCAAACACACCTGGGAAGGTGGAGAAGAACGGAGCAGGTGAGCTGGCTGTGTGATGTCAGAGGTTATGTCATGAACAGGTCACATGATGTCACCTCAGTCGGGACAGTTACTGTGAGGACTCCTCGTCCATGTTGACTAAAATTACAGGAGTTAGATGTTTATGTTTCAGCTCCTCTGTTTAAACGCCCCCAGGTCACAGCAGCGACAGCGAGGACCAGTCTCGTCTGACGTCTCTGAAGTCTCAGAAGTCTCGGTGTCCTGGTTTGTCGTCTCCGTCTTCTCAGAGTAAAGACAAACAGAACTTCCCCTCCCCTCAGCGCACATACAAGTGGACCTTCCAGCTCGGTAAACAACTTCTCTCTTTAATGAGTTTGATGTCGACAGAAATGTAACTGGCTCTTTATCACACATCATGTTCTGTGGTGAAGCTGCTGCTCAGTGTGACTGGAAACCATCTTTAGTGATTTGAAAGTGTTCAGACTGCTCAGCCAGAGATAACCTCCTCCTCCTCCTTCTCCTCCTCCTTCTCCTCCTCCTCCTCCTTCTCCTCCTCCTCCTCCTTCTCCTCCTTCTCCTCCTCCTTCTCCTCCTTCTCCTCCTCCTCCTCCTCCTCCTCCTCCTCCTTCTCCTCCTTCTCCTCCTTCTCCTCCTCCTCCTCCTCCTCCTCCTCCTTCTCCTCCTCCTTCTCCTCCTCCTCCTCCTTCTCCTCCTTCTCCTCCTTCTCCTCCTCGTCCTCCTTCTCCTCCTTCTCCTCCTTCTCCTCCTCCTCCTCCTCCTTCTCCTCCTTCTCCTCCTCCTTCTCCTCCTTCTCCTCCTCCTCCTCCTCCTCCTCCTCCTTCTCCTCCTCCTCCTCAGATGAGCTGGACAGCATGTCGAGCACAGAGAGGATCTCCTTCCTGCAGGAGAAGCTGCAGGAGATCAGGAAGTACTACATGACCCTGAAGTCAGAGGTCGCCTCCATCGACAGACGCAGGAAGAGACTAAAAAAGAAGGAGAGAGAAGGTAGGAGCTGCAGAGAGCATGCTGGGAAATGGAGCACACAGTCCACCACATACTGTCAGGTTTATTTTTATTAACGCAGAGATTCAGCAGCTGTTAGTGGCTCAGTTACACTGACTGGAGACAGACAGAGGATAAAAACAGGTGTGAGAGCAGAGCAGCACTGACCTGTAGCTGACATTACCACAGACCATGTGATCAGCAACGTGTCCAGAATCATTTAAAACTAAGTAATAACTGAAACGATCTTTTACGTCCACAGTGAACTTTGAACTTCCTGTGGCGTGCTACAGAGATGGCGCCGCCAACATCAGAAGGAAAGAGCGTGATCACATGTTTACAAAAATCTTTGTCTCTTTCAGTGTCAAACACGACGGCGTCGACCTCGTCAGGCTCCTCAGACACAGGTATGAGTCCGTCCTCGGCCTCGCCCACTCAGAACACTGTTGCTGTGGAGTGCAGGTGATGACACGCCCACCCAGGCCGCCCACTCTGATCCTTCTGTTCAGCCCTGCCCCCTCCAGCCTCAAACTCCGCCCATTCAGCCAGCTCTAAGGGCTTGATGGGAAAACAAAATTAAAAACTTCCTCCAGGTGAGAGTCCATGAACTGAGGCAGTGGCTGATGGGAATGCTGTCACTCCAACAAATACGGCCGTGTGTGTGTGTGAGGGGGGGTGAATGGGTTGCTCACCTTAGCTCCACCCCCCCCCCCCCCCCCCCCCCATCTATGGACTTACTTCCTGTTCAAGGAGACAAACGTGACGAAAATCAGCTCGCCGTCTGTTAAGCCACCACAGAGCACTTCTGTTTCCTTCCTTCCTTCCTCCCTCCCTTCCTTCAGTGCATCCTCAGTACTTCTGCTCAGCGGCTCCTAATTAATAAGAGGTTATTCTTGGTGGGGGGTGGTTAGGGTCAGAGGTCACCTGTGTGGAGTGTTTCCTGCAGGGTTGAACAGAAAGAGGAAACAGATTCCTGAAGCAGCACAGCTCATTATGCAAATTACTTTTCTTTTTTGAATTTTTTAAGAAAATGGAGAATATTATTAAAAAACAAAAACTTTCCTGACTTCCTGCTGTGAGTGTTTTTGGTCTTTTTATATGGAATCAGAGCTTTTATTTTGGTAAAAACAAACAAAAAATTCCAAAAAGTTTCTGCCGTCACAGCGAGAGAAGAAGAAATGTTTATCGAGATGAGCTTTTTTTCTTTTTGTATACATTAAAGTTAAGTTGTTTTAATATGTGTGTGTGTTGGGTTCAGGATGGAAGATCATTACTGCAAAAGAAAAACAGATGAAATGTGAAAGAGAAGCTAGAAAGAATGGACATGTCTCAGCACAGCTCAGGATTCTGATCGAGTTTTATTTCACCACTTTGATCTAAATGTTGTTTGATTTGTCTGCGCTGGATTCACATCTTGATAGTTGTGACTCTGTTCATCTGATTTCTTTATTTAAAATGGATCATTTTGATGCAGTAAATTGAAGTTATGACAATCTCATAATGCTGACAGAAAAATTGACTTGGTCCCTGAAACTGTGGCTCAGGTAATCTGCTTATTTTGATTTATCTTATTTTGAAATTGTAGGAATTTACAATCCCCGTCATTTCTTTGACACCAAATCAGAATAATGACTTTCTGTCCCATGATTCTGATTCAGTACGACTGTGACTTAGTTATAGTTTGTATGCACAAGCTCATCATTTTACTTATTATGGTGAAATCATGGCTTTTTATCTCAGCTTGAGTTAAATCACCGTGTTGACTGTTTAAGTGCTGTGACATGGAGAATCTAAAGTTTGGATTTATTAAGTCTAAGTTTGAACTTTGTCATGATTCTGACTTGGAAAGTTCATATTTCTCCTGATTGTCTTTAAAATCTCTGAAGTCATAATTTCAGCTGCCGATCTAATTTTGATTTTGTGAGCGACAGTGAGCCGACGCCCGACACCTCTGGATTCTGATCTTATATCTTGGCTTTAGTATTTTGGGCTTTATCATATTTGGTTTCATCATTTTATCAGTTTATTTTTCCTTTGGCTGAGTTGATCTTCCATATGTTGGGTCTCTGAGTTCAGTACTGATGCTGCTCCTGGAGGTTTTCTGTTGCACTACCCCCCCCCCCCCCCCCCCCCCCCCCCCCCCCCCCCCCACACACACACACACACACCTCCACCCCCACCCCCACCCCTCCCCTTCTTCTGTGGTTTCCTCTCGTGTTTCCTGTGTCTGTTCTGGCTACGGACGGATGGACGATTTTGGCGCCTGAACATTTCTTTGTTTTGTACATAAAAAGTTCTGAGTAAAGAAAAGAATAAACCACACCGTGTATTTGAGAACTACATTTTACACGCCTGTAAAGAATGATTTATAATATTTTTTAAGAGAAGACTGTTTGTACTGTTGTTATGAAATCCTCAGTTTTTTTTTCTATGTGGTGTTTTGCTAGTGGCGGTTTAGAGAGCGACGACTGTAAATACAGAAACACACACACTTCCTCCTGAAGACAGAAGCTAAGCCATGGAACTGTGTGCACAATAAGCAGAGCTCTCTGTTTCTAATAAAGTTTTTAAATATCTCTCCGCTCCGCAGCTGCGTCTCATTCCTCCCAAACTGAGTCCATCAGCAGTAACGGTGCGTTCAGGTGCTCGTGAGGTCATCATCAGAAAGTTTCCCCAAACGCAAAACCACAGAAATGAATCCAGGTCAAGCTTTTATTTTGAAATCATTTCCTAGAAGTATATTTTGTTTTAATGAGAAAAACAGAAGCAGCGGTTTGAGTCGTGTGGAGCGCGCAGAACATGTTCTCCAGCTCTGTGCTTCATTTGGAAGAGAAACGCTTTTTCCATTTCAACACTGATCAGACGTTCTTCATTGTGCTGAGTCACTGTCCGACTCTGAGCTTTAGAGAAAAAGTTTCTCATCATGTTCTGTTCACACGTTTGCATCACTCCGATAACTCACATTTATCTGTTTGTTCTGTTGCAGGACAAATGAATCACAACTGGATCGTTTTCATTACTTCACAGAGACGCGTGTGTGTGTGTGTGTGTGTGTGTGATGAGCATTTTTCACCATTCTCTGATGTTGTATGGACTAAAGGGCGCGCTGACCGCTGCGCCTCGCGCTGACCGCTGCGCCTCGCGCTGCCCACCTTAAATAACTGAGTCAGTAAATCTGCAGACATGAAGAGGGAAGAAAACATTTTCACGGTTCCTGATGTTTAATGAAAAGTTTCAACATCACATCATCTCAGCAACAAAGAGTTTTACACAAGTTAAAGAAATCTGTCTCATCTTGTTTTCCACTACATCTCCCATGATGCTTTGACACAGAGCAGCTGAAGGGTTTTGTGTTTTAACTGTTTCCTGTTCAGCAGCATCATCACCGGCTGCAGTTCAGAGTCTTTCACTCGCTCGACCTGCTGAACCAGGATCAGTCAGGAGCCGCTCAGCCTCCTGGGATCATGTTACCAGTCCAGTTCAGTCCCAGTTCAGCGAGGCTGTCCCAGCAGTCCAGCTTTAGCAGCCAGGGCCTCATTCTGCTGGATGTGGTACTCCTGAAACCTCATGGAGATCCGCTGAGTCATCTTTAGATACTTCTGCAGGCAGGACTCGGAGCAGCTGGACTGAGAAGGAAAACAGATTTAGTGATGGTGCTGAACATGAAACGTTCTCTTCAGTGACAGAGGGAGAGAAGTCAGCTACGACTCCCGTCCACTGCTGCCAGACTGAGGCCAGGACAGCCCTGGTGTCCATGCTGCAGAACTTCATTCAGAATCTCTCAGGGATCCAGTGACAGCTGTCTGTACGTCCGTGGACGGTCCATGTGTGGACCTGGCAGGGGATTGGTCGGACGGCCAAGAAAAGATGTGACATCACATGACATCATCACCTCATTAATAGAAACCTTTTCTCAGCATCATCAGTCCTCCCTGACAGCCAATCAGTGTCTGCAGTTTATTCACAGAGCAGAAGGCCCCAGTGACACGTCAAACATCTTCAGTCTGACCCCGAAGAAAACATTAAACTAATAAACATTTGTTTACAGTGATTGCTGTTTTTGGATGCTACCAAAACGTGTGTCAGCAGTTTGATCAGCCATTGATCATTGATGAAACGTTTTGTGGTTTCTGTGTCTCACTGTGTCTCAGGTCCACAGCTGCTGATGTTCAGGAAAGTAACGAGACCTTTTCACTCATTTTAAATTCACATCTCAGATGTCTGAGCGTACTTGAACACACCAACAGGAGTCCATCAGGAATAAACTGAGACATCTGAAAAATGAAGGAGGATCTGAACACGGTCAGCGGTGAAGAAAAGTTCACAGTATTCAAATCTGTACATTTTAATATCCTGCTCCGCTTCATAGACTTTTTACCTCCTCCGGCTTCACGTCTCTGGTGGTGAAATCTTTGACACAGTCCATGAAGCAGTTCTCCGTCACCTTGTTGTATGTCCCCAGAAACTCCTTAAACTGAGACCGAAGGAGACGAACGTCAGCACAGATTCTTTTACAGCAGCATGGTCACAAACGTCCACGTGATATATAAATCAACAATCTGTGCAATAACTAAAACTGAACTCATTCTGAAAATTAATTTCATCATTCATTCATTCATTCATGTGTGTGTTACCTGTTTGATCTGGTCGGACTCGGACACCTGGACTGCCATGATTCAGGATCAGAGTCCCTGTGAAGAGCAAACAGTTCGTATCAGCGCTCCTGCTTCCAAACCAGACTCCATTCAAAAGTCTGCCGTTTTAATTAATGTTCCCTCTCTTATTCCCGATCCCGTCCTCTGACAGAATTCCAGAGCTTCTACATCTTCACAGACATCAGTGCCCTTCTTTTAAATCTCTTCTTAACCTGTCTCCGGGAGCTAAAGGCCCCTTTCTTTGAATTCGTGTTTTATTGTTGGATTTTGTCTGTCGTTTTACTGATTCAGTAATCTGGACCAACCACCAGCAGCAGTTAATGAAACACAGAAATCTGTCCATTTAGTCACCGGACAAACCAGTAAATGACCGTTAAAACCTCCCGGGTTACGGTGATTAGCTCCTCTGTTCCTTACCTGCTCGGTAAAGCTAACAGTTAGCCGGGCTAGCTTCGTGGTTTGACCCGGGTTTGTTGGAAACTTCTGTCCTCAGACTCCTGAGCAGCTGGAGCTAAACATCGATGCTTCCAATCTACACTGTGAGCACAACGCGTCGTTTTAATCTGACCTGAGGTCGGTGTTTGATGTGAAATCCTGAAGAACGTGAGGAGAGAGACGGAGCCGCAGATTCACACTATTTCAACACGTTCGTTCACTTTGAAAATCAACCACAGAAAATGAGCAGGAGACTGAGTTTAAATCCGATTACAAAATTATTAAATTATTATTCATCTGATTTTGGTCTGAATCGCTGAAAAAGACTCAAACGTGTGACGAAAGTTTGACCTCTGGCTCTAGCGGTGCGCTACTGAAGAGATCGTCCGGAGTGCTACAACAGCGCAGTAAGGTACCTACCTACCGTCTTTGTTTCTGTCTAATAAACACTGTCCTTGGATCTGTTAGTTAGTTAGTTAGTTAAGCTTAATTTAAGTCACTAAACCAGCCACAAACATGATAAGGAATTTACTTCTTTTTCGAAGGAGAAAAATGTTCAGTTTCAGTATAAAAATCCAGTTAGAATTTTCAATTTTTGAGCAAAAAGAGTTCTGCAGGACAATCTTTTGTCAAACCAAATTCCTAAGTGTGTTTAATGCTGGACCGTTTCACTCCTCACGCTCTCTAAACACGCACTGTGTCCTGGTTTAGAGGCGCAGTGAGACATCTGTTCTTGAGACAATCTTTGGTCTGAAGCGGAACCGGAAGTGTTGTTTTGTTGTCAGCAACAGTTGCTGTTTCCACAGCTGTCTCGTTTCCACTTTAGTTTCTCTTTAAAATTTTCCCCACGGCTCTTTTTTTGATTTTGCTCTCTATATTTTTACTTTCTAAACTTCACGTTTCCGCGGTTATTCGCGCCGTTCACCGAGTTTTGACGGTCACGCTGCTGTTTGATGCCGGAGCGGGAAGTTCGAATGAGGCTAGCTGCTGTTAGCCTGTATGCTAACGCTCCGCCGATAGTCACCAAAACTGTTCAAACTAAATAAAATCAAACCATATTAAATTAAACTAAATGGATTAAAACCGTGCCGATGTTTCGCCAGCCCGCCGTTAGTTCTCACACACCCCGGGATTTACCCGGTGATCTCAGCCCGGATCAATCCTCCTACAGCTCGGACACCGGGGACATTTTAATCCGTTCCACCAGGATTCTCCTCCCGGACCGGAGATGTGGCGCTGGATCGGGACCCGGATCGGTCCAGATAACCGTCCAGAAGCTGAAGGACCCTGCCCCCGTCCAGCAGCAGCCGCCGCGGGCGAAGCCACGACAGAAGCCGGAAACCTGTGCTCTTCCACGGCCAGCGGCAGGCGGTCAGCCCGGTAAGAGCTCCGGTAGGTGCAGCAGAATTTAATATATTACACTATATTAATAATGATTGAAATGGACCCAGAATGGTCCAGTGTCAGGGAATAATGTATTATTAGAACGTTATTTATTTTTCTTTGTCTTTGCGTTCATGCAGACAGGTGGATGCTGAAGGAACCTGGACAGACCAAAGAGAACCAGGAACCCTCAGGAAAAGTGAGTCGTCTTCTTTCACTTGTTCTGCAGACAAAGATTTTAAGAAGCAGCAGCATCGTGTTTCGGTTTGTTCCAAAGAGAAGAAGATCCAGACACCAACACGTATCATCCACACCTGATTTTTCCAACACTGCAGAGGGAGTATGACAGAGCTGAAACGTCAGTTTGTCAGTAAACTGATCAGTCATTTCACAGAAGAATCATCTGATAGTTCAGATAGTTCAGATTCATGTTTTCTTTGAAAGTGAAAATACCAAATATTCTCTGCTTCTCGCTCTTTCAGCTCAGGTTTAATTATAGTTGTAAAACTCTACTAAAAACCTGGATGTAGCTTCATGGAAAGGATCTTTACTCTGAGGTGCACTTAGCACAGACGTCTGCAGATTAACTGCAGACCTTTACCCTGAATATTAGAAATAAAAACCTCTGTCACTGGAATAAAACCTACTGACTCCAATGATTCATTCAAATCTGGATAAAACTTTATTACTTAATTACCTGACACGGCTTGATTCTGATGTGTCTGAGATTTTTCTTCCAACAGCCTCCAACAGAAAAGAGGAAGCTCTCTGCTGGGACGCAGAGTGACCAGCAGGCTGGTGAGAGAACCACCTCTATCAGTTAGTCAGACAGTCAATCAATAATCACTATTAGGACAAACAGCGTGTGATCGAACACTACTGAGAAACATACTGATTGTAAATGTATGTCATTATTTTAAACGAACTTTAATTTGTACTTTTATTTGAAGTTATAAGAGTGTGATACAGAACATCATTGTAATTTTCTTCTATATTATTTAATGAAATCAACTCATTTCTCTGACTCCGCCTCTGCTTACATCATCACTCTCAGGTCACGACCTCCTGACTTCACGTTTCACCCCTGGAGGTCGAGGAGTCGTACTCACAGCTCTCAAACAATGGTGAGAACAAACAGAAACGCTTCATGTCTTAAAATGAAGAAAAAGCCTTTGGACTTTGGTGCTGTTTTATTCATGCAAACATAAATTTAATGTTAAAGGAAATGAAAAAATAAAAATTGAATGAAACTGAATACATTTTTTGTTCCTTATTAAATTCCTGCTGGCTTCTCTTTACCTCTGTCAGAACTGTAGTGGAAGCAGATGGAGATTCAGCATTTAACTCTGCTGGTGAACTAGTCTGTGATCATACCTGCCATTCTCTCAGCTCTCACAGCGCCCCCCGCAGGAGAGAGGTCAAAGTGAAGCTGCTGAAGCCAGAATCACTGAAGGACAGCTCTCAGGGTGCTCCTGGTCCGAGGTCCAGCTCCCAGCATGTAGTGGGGGTCCAGCGAGTGGCGGGGCTGTCCTCCGGTCACCAGGGAGACACCAGCAGTGCAGCTGCAGCCCCTCTCATCAAGGTAGATCTGATCTTAGATCAGTACTGACGGGACCTCTGCTGTTGTACAGCAGACCAAGCAGATATAAGAACAAACAGGTGTGTGTGCGTGTGTGCATGTGTGCTGTTTCAGGTACAGGTGAGACTATGAACTGTGATCCAGGAAGCTGAGTAACAGGTCTCTCACCTGTACCTGAAACAACACGCCCCCACCAGCGCAGGGCACCTGGCGCAGCTCTCTGATGCTACACACACTCACGGTGTCTTCGCTGTTGTCAGGCTGCTTCGTCTCCTTCTCGTGTGCAGGCTCAGTCGGACGTTGAGGCTCGAGTGTGTCGGCTGGAGGACGACGTTCAGAGGCTGCTGCAGGTGGACAGGTGCTCACAGACACGCTCGTCTTTCTGTACTTGTGGGGACACTCGTTGACATAATCCATTCCCTTCACCTTAAAACTAAGTCCGAGCTGTTTGTGGAAAAGAGGACTGAACAAACTGTCCTCACTGGACCTGCATCAGTCCGTCAATCCCTCAGTTCTTTGACAGAAAACTCGAAACTGATCAGCAACTATTTTTGATTATTGATTAGTTGTTTTTAATTAAAAATTCCAAAAATCTCTTCCTGGTTCTCACACGACCAGATGTTTGAAGACGTCAGAAAATCTGTTACTGTCATTTTTTGCTGCTTTCAATTAATCAGTTAATCAATTGTAAATCACTGTCTGCTCTGTTGGCAGGGAGGGCGGGGACGGGGGGCGGAGCCTGAGCCAGCAGACCCTGCAGCACCTGGAGATGCTGCACAGCCAGCAACTGCAGCTGCAGGTAAAAAACTCACCTGTTCACCTTCCGCTGACTCACTCTGACATCACTCAGCTGTCTGACTGTTCATCGACTCTCCTCTCCTCCAATCAGAGCCAGCTACTGGAGTCAGCCCTAAGGATGGTAACCAGCCACGCCCCCATGACCTCTACTACCTCTGAGCTTACAGCCTCAGGTCAGCCGGCCCATCTGCAGGTCACACACCTGGACGCTGCAGGTAAACACACTCAGGTGTTTCTCCACCTGAGGCTCCATTTGTGAGTTGTTTTTTTTTGATAGTTGAAGCTGAAGAGTTGGAGGTTACAGCCAGTGAGCTGTCAGGTGAAGCGGAAGCTGTGAAAGCAGAGGAAGTGGTGATCTGGCTCCGATGAGTCAGAGCTGAAAGCAGCTGGACGTCAGCTTCAGACGCTGGAGTCACTGTAAAACTCGTGTTTAATGAGGATTTAATGGAAAAGATGAAAAGATCTTGGGTTTTGTGATTTTGCAGGTGCACGCAGGTGTAAAAACAACAGGAACAGTTCATGTAGTTTGTCAGCAGGTGGAGCTGCAGCACCGACACAGCTGAGACAGACGGAGACGGACTGATGCAACGTTCATCCAAAATCAGAATCCAAACTGAGTCAGACCTGAACCCACAGACCTGACACGCGTGTTGATCTGATTCAGTGTGACCTCACTTCCTGAGGATATCATCACCTCTGATGTCCGTCCTGCAGAACTTCATTCAGAATCCTGCTGTTTTTAAGTTTCCTTCAGTGTCACAGTGATCCAGTGAGAGGAGTCTGTACATCCATGGCTTCACTGCAAACAGGAGCTGATCACAGCTGATTCAGCTGCTGTTACTGGGGACAGTTTGTCTGAATGGACAAAGACACAGACACATGTATAGGCAATATGTACTTTATGGGTACATTCCCCTAAAGCATCATGGGATCTGTAGTTCCAGAACTTAGAGCAGGATTATCCCCCAAATAGAAGCAAGACAAATAATAATAATAATAATTCTCAACCAGGTCCCCAGCTCCTGTATTTGGTGGGTGGGTCCCATGGTGGGTGACACCAGAAGCATTTTGATAAATCGTTCATTTATTTCAATCACTTCTCAAGTGAAAATGTCAAACATTTGATGTTTTGTGGTTTTGTGGGATGTTAATATTAATGACTCAGATTATCACTGGGAAGATGATCAGCAGCTTAATCAACCTGCTGGAAGCTTTCTGAGCAGGAGCTGTGTTAGAGTGGAGATGTGGTGAATGGTTGTGGACAGGAAGAAGCAGCGGCGTCCCTCTGACACATGGAGGCCGTTACCATGGAAACACACCTCCTCAGACTGGGACTGATGCAGCAGAACAGATCAGTGGGTGTGCGTTTGTGGAGGTTTCTTCCATTTTAGCCCCGCTGGGATGGAGACGGTGTTGTCATGGTAACCTGGCTGTTTGTAGCAGCAGGCTATTTATAGCTTCAGTCCTGAATTCAGTGCTGATACCTCGCTGCATTAACAGCTCCGCTCCGATCACTCGTCACTGACAGATGAATGTTAACATGTTCTGTGGCCATCAGAGTCCCAGTGTGTCCTGATACTTATGTCCTGGTGTTTTCTCCTCTGTCTGTTAGTGGGTGTGTTTCCATACACCTGTTTTCATATATATTTAAATTTGTGCATTAAAAAAAACCTGAGTGGAGACGAAAAAATAAACTCTGATGCATTTTTCCACACGGCTGAGGTGGAAACATCAGGAGACTGAATCTTCCTCCCAGTAACACATCAGCCTCACAGCACTGTCAGGTTTCAGCTCTTCTTCTTCTGCTCATATTCACGCAGCAGGAGGAGTTAAACCAGACTACACTCAGGTTTTATTGGGAAGATTTTCTGGAAACTTGGCCACTGTCTTTTCACAGATTGGAGCTGTGAGCAGGTTTAGTCTCTGATGGTTTTTATTCTTAAAGAAACGGATGAAGTCCTTACTGCTGAGAGCTGTCAGCCTGGTTACAGTGTGAAGACCTGTCCTCTGTTAGTGGCAGTGCTGGGGCGCAGCAGCCCACAGTGATTCAGCAGATCTCTCACCATGTATTCAGGCAGGACTGTGAACACTGAAGATCTCCACAGGGTGAATTGTAATGACTCTGTGACCTTTGACCTTTTCATCAGGTCAAATTTCCACACTGTTGTGTACAACGTTCAGTACAGTGTGTTACTGTAGGAGCTGCAGTCTCTCTGGTCAGACCAGCAGCAGAGACCTGACCAACACTTGTCTGTCTCCTCTGTCCTTCAGCAAATGTCCTGAGCAACCAGCGGCGAAGCTCCTCAGCAACCAGAGCTGCCGCCGTCACCGCTGCTGCTGCTGCAGTGGAGACCAGACCAGTTACCATGGCAACACCCAGCCGTGACCGATGGCCAGAGCAAACCAGGTGAGGGAGGGTGTGAGCGTGACAGTTTTGTTAAACAGAGACTGAACGTACATCCTGCACCGAGCTGCTGTTCAACAACACACATCTGAATCTGTCAGTACACAACACAGGTCCAACTCCCACTGCAGGGTTTCCCTGCTCCAGGACCACAGTCCAGTCAATACTCAGGTGTGATTGGGTCAGGTAGAGTCTCAGGTGTGTGTGTGTGTGGGTGTGTGTGTGTGTGTGGTTGTGTGTCTGTGTGTGTGTGTGTGTGTGTGTGTGTGTGTGTGTCTGTGTGTGTGTGTGTGTGTGTGTGGCTCCCCGTATTTGCATAATCATTCAGAGAGAGTAAGAGTCAGGGGCGAACAAGGCTGCAGCTCATCGTATATTCAGCTGCTTCATCATCCTCCTGGCAGCTCGGTCGCTAGGCATGTTTCCATGGCAACTCAGATGATATCCATCAGAGGCATGCTGAACCTAATTGTGTGTGTGTGTGAATGAGTTTCTTGAGTCGTCTGATTTTCTGCCTCTTACCTGGGTGCAGGTGTGGATGGATTCTGAGACATTTCCATCGTTCTTTATGAAAATGAACTGAGTTAAATTAAAAAGGTCTTAATTCAATCTGAGGAAACCTGGAATCAGCAGTAACCCGGGGCAGTTTACAGACAGACGGACAGAAAATCTTCACGGAGGAAGATGTTTGACAGTTTTACATGAGAAATACGTGCAGTGCTCAGCTGATTGGCAGCAGATCGATTTCCTGTCGATTATTGACGGACTGTTGCAGCTGTGGTGTGATGTCAGCTGTGATCAGCAGCTCGTCCGCAGACGCTGTGCTGATCTGCTGCAGAAACAAAGAGGAGGAAACGGCAGCCCTGAGCTCCTCACTGAGGGAGGGAGGGAGGGAGGGAGGGGGAGGGAATCACAGAGAGGTGAAACCTGCCTAGCAACACAGATACACATGTGTTTTCCTTCATGTCTGCAGCAGACTGAACCTCACCTGAGGCTTGAACAGGTGTGAGGTCAGGTCCTGTTCATTTGAATTAGTTGATTCATTCAGAGTTTCTGTTGTCCACAGCTGTGATTTCATAACAGATCCTTCTTGTCCATATTGCGTCTGCTGGGTTACTGGGACACTGTGTTAAACTGGTCTGTGTGGGACTGGAAATGGGGCCCAGGTGGATTTGGGTTCGTGTTTCTCTTCAGTCGGACTGAAGCTTTTCTGAGTGTTCAGTCAGAGGCTGCAGCGACAGAACAGCCTGCTGTGATCATGTTACCTGCAGCTGCACCGTGACAGGGCGGAGGAGCTGCAGCCTGATGCTGCCTGGTTCCCTCTGCTGCTCATTCAGACTGGGGGAGGGGGGTGAAACAGATGGAGGGAGGAGGGGGAGGAAGGGGGAGGAGGGCAACAAGTGGCATCATGTCAATTCAGTCTCAGAGGAGCAGTGACGTCACTTTCTCTTCCAGGTGTCACTCCTGGGGGAGGGAGGGGGCATAATCCAAATTCCTCAGCTACTCACACACACGCACACACACGCACACACACACGTCCTCCTCCGTCTCTGCAGCACAACACGGAGCTCCAGCAGGAGGAGGAACAATAACCTGAGAGGAGAGAGGGGGGGTCACTGCGGTCCGCCTGTCTGTCCCACTCTCTGGCCTCATCTCTCTGTTTCTGCGGGAAGGACCGAGCTGGTAGAAGCAGCTCCGCCGAGGAGGCAGGGAGGGAGACGGACAGAGGGAAGATGTCCTCCCCGCAGGTCTCCTCGTCCCGCAGACAGTCATGTTATCTGTGCGACCTGCCCCGCATGCCCTGGGCCATGATCTGGGACTTCACCGAGCCCGTGTGCCGGGGCTGCGTCAACTACGAGGGCGCGGACCGGATCGAATTCGTCATCGAGACAACCCGGCACCTGAAGCGGGCACACGTTTTCCAAGAGGGCAGACCCTCCGCCGGAGGACCGCCACCTGCGCCGCAGCAGCCCGCCGTGGCGAAGAGCCAAGCGGTGTTTGGGAAGGAGTCGGTGGGGCAGCTCAACCACCACCACCACCACCAGGCGGACGGACCGGGGAAATCTCAGCAGCCCGGTGTAGACCGGTACTCGCTTGGTACGGACAGCCGAGGGCGATTTGACTACAGCGGACACAGCAGCAGCAGCAGGCTGCTTAACGGACTCGGAGGACCGAATGGGTTCAAACCGGACGACGGACCGCCCGAGCTGAATCGACAAAGCCCGAACTCGAGGAACAGGAGCCACGGGGGGCTGGTGTCGGCACCTGGGCAGATGAATGTTCCGCCGAACTTGCTGCCCCAGACCCTGCTTAACGGACCGACCCCGCACGGCATGGCGACCAGAGCCGCCCCGCAGGGCCCGATGGTCAGTGTCCCAGTGCCCGGACAGATGGGGTCTGATTCGGGAGGGAAGCGACCCTCCTCGGTGTCCAGCACGGACCAGGAGCGGGAGCTGAAGGAGAAGCAGCGGAACGCGGAGGCTCTTGCCGAGTTGAGCGAGAGCCTCCGGAACCGACAGGAGGAGTGGGCGAACAAGCCGAAGATGGTGCGGGACACGCTGGTCACCCTGTCCGGCTGCACCCCGTTCGACGTCCGCTTCAAGAAAGACCACGGGCTGATCGGCAGGGTGTTCGCCTTCGACGCCGTGTCTAAACCCGGTATGGACTACGAGCTGAAGATCTTCATCGAGTACCCGAGCGGCTCCGGGAACGTGTTCTCCAGCGCCTCGGGGGTGGCCAAGCAGATGTACCAGGACTGTATGAAGGACTTCGGCAGAGGTTTATCCTCAGGGTTTAAATATCTGGAGTATGAGAAGAAGCACGGCTCCGGGGACTGGCGTCTGCTCGGGGATCTATTACCGGAGTCTCTGCGGTTTTTTAAGGAGGGTTTGGGGGGAGACATGCTGCCGCAGCCCTACGTCGACGGCAGCTACCCCCTCCTGCCCACTTCCCTGGTGCTTCCCGGCCGAGCGTTGGCTTCAGGCAGCGGAAACAGCAGCTCCAGGGCCGCGGTGAGGAAGAGGAAAGCCTCCCCGGAGCCGGATTCAGCGGAGGGCGGCCTGAAGCTCACCGAGGAGCAGCAGAGGCAGCAGTGGATCAACAGCCAGGCCGAAGCCCTCAAACTCTCCATGGCTGCGGGCTCCTTCGCCGGGCCCCCTCCTTCTCTTGGCTCGGGACACCCCGCCCCCCCCTCCGGCCGCGCCACACCCCCCGAGTCCGCCTCTCCTCCGCAGAACGGACAGTCCCCGATGGCCGCGCTCATGTCAGTCGCGGACACACTCGGGAACGCGCACTCTCCCAACAAGGACAGAGACTCGGTTCACTCCACCACATCCTCCTCCAGGCACAATAGCAACAGCCCGGTATCCCCCGCCCCCGTGCCCGGACACAGGCGCCTCTCGTCCCGCAACGGAGACTTAGGGCTGTCCGCGCCCTCTCAGTCCGCAGCGGGCATGGACCAGGTGCACGGGCAAAACGTGCCCGACTCCCCCATGGCCAACAGCGGACCTCTGTGCTGCACAATCTGCCACGAACGGTTAGAGGACACGCATTTCGTGCAGTGTCCCTCCGTCCCCAACCACAAGTTCTGCTTCCCGTGCTCCAGAGAAAGCATCAAGGCCCAGGGAGCCTCCGGGGAGGTGTACTGCCCCAGTGGGGCTAAGTGCCCGCTGGTCGGCTCTAACGTGCCCTGGGCCTTCATGCAGGGGGAGATAGCCACCATCCTGGCCGGAGATGTGAAGGTAAAGAAGGAGAGAGACCCCTGAGGAGGATGAAGAGGAGACTCTTTAAACTCTTCCTCTCTGCTTTCAGTCAGTCTGCTGCAGAGTCAAACCTTATGATCCCCTCTGTCTGTCAGGGGAAGAAAATTATGAATCTGAATACAAATCTTTTTTTTTTTTTTTTCCAAAACTCTGGATGCTGATGGAAGGATTTTGATCAGTGGTAGAAACACGTGAAACAGGGCTGCAGATTCTGAGACCAGAGCTGGGCTTTCACTCTGTTGATTAGATGCAGTTTAACACGTTTGAGCTGAGCTGAAACATCAACACATTATTCGATGTACAAACACTGCGGCTCTGATTTGACAGTAACTGAACAGTCTGCTTTTACATGAATCTGTTTTTTATTAATCAGTCATTTACTTTGCAAAATGTAGGAAAATAGGAAAAACTGCACTTTCCTGAAGCCTGAGGTGACGTCCTCAAATGTCTTGTTTTGTCCAACCAACAAAACCAAAACCCAGAGTCGACCAGTAATTTCCTCTTAGGTCGATAAACAGATGAATGGATAGACTTTATTGGTCCAGTGAGGGAAACAGTCATGTCACAGCAGCCTGAGGAGGAGAGTAGAAGTAAAGTCTGAGTCTGAGTCTGCTCATCCTCTTCCTGTACGGTGTCAGTGTTGGTCCTGCAGTGTTACTGAACACCTCATCACACAGGTAGTCTGACCTCTGTGATATTCTTGGTTGTGTCTCTGATGAATCCCACATGTTGGTGCAGGATGAACGATGCTTTCTGCTTCCTGTTTCAGCAGCTTGTTCCTGAGTCTGTGAAGGAAACGGAGGCTTTAAATTCAGTGGCTGTAACTGTGCTGCGCTGACTGCACAGATGAAAAGAGGATTTTTACCCAGGCAGTTTTCCATCGTTGATTAATCCACACCGGTCAGGTGACCTCTCCTGTACGAGGAGGACGAGATTCTTGTGAGTCTGATTTTTGTCTGAATGCTAATGATACAAAGCTCCAGTTAGACCCAGTTCAGACAGTAAGAATGTCCGGGTTCACTTACAAGACTTCAGTACATCTGCAGAAGCAGCCCAACCAATCAGCATCCACCTCAGGAAGACAGCGACAGGGTTCACTGATATAAGACCAGAGCACAGGCCTGTCGCCACAACAAGAAAACCTATGCATCTTTGAATTATTCAAAGTGTTTAAACGAAGCAGTTTGTTCAGTGAATCTTCCATGGATCTAATTGCGAAGCTAAAGGTGTAAAATAGTGTGTTACTGCTTTATGTCCCATCAGAGCTAAAGAAACACGGGGTCCAGGAGTAGAAACTGCAGTCAGCAGTGAAAAGGATGTAAACACGCGGCAGCAGCATCTGAGGCTGGCATCACTGTTTCTGGGGATTTAGGGGTTAATTTAAATTCTGTTTACTGACTCTTTAAACAGGTTGGGTTCTCACAGCTGACTGCTTTTACACTTAATAGTTTTAAACTGACCAGTTTTAGGCCAAAATGATAATTGGTGTTAAAATGTACAGGAAGGATGTAGTGTTTGTCCACAGTGTGGACAGGGCCATAAAACAACATTTAGACATGGAGGGAGATAAAACGTATTGTTGTTCACTGTCATCGAGGCATTTTGTTTACTGATGCCCTCACTCTCATCCTGATCCTGACCCACCTCAGTCCAGTGGCATGACAAAGCTGAGATGAACTGAAGGTCAGATGACTTTTACAGAAAATCTAACGGGAGAGTGTGAATGAATACCAAATTCCCAGGATTCATCCAGAGGACACGATCTCAGTTATTCTTTAGACTTTTAGCCAGTCCGAGAGTTTATGATGAGATGGAACAATTTTTACGGAGGACATGACCAGAAAATGATTTATGGTTTTAAAACTTGTTAGTGTTTTTGGATAAATCCACGATGCTGTGAAACTTCAGAGGAGGGCTCAAGTTCCACTTGCCAGTATTTACTGGTTTTCTTAATGGTCTGTGGAAATAAATGGAATGTTTGGACTTCTGGTTGAACAAAATAGTACATTTACAGACATCATGTTGGACTCTGAGAGACATTTTCCAGTATTTTCTTACACTATATAGTGTTAAATGATTAACTGAGAAAATAATTACTGGATAAATCAATAGTGAAAATCATCATTAGTCGCAGCCGCACTTCAGATTGTTTGAACAGCCCAAAGCCACAAAGTAAATCAGTAAATAAAGGGGTGAGATAAGTTTTACTGGAGAAACTATCCAGAAAATTATGAATTAATATGGATTAATATCAGATTATCATCAATTAGATTTATATTAATCAGTTTTATTCCAGGTACAAGCTGATCAATTTATCAAGTAATAAAAACTGTTTGGGAAGAAGATGGGGATCATCTGAAATAAGAACAGGAATGTTGATAGTTCTGTCCTTTCTGGATATAGCGTGCTAGACCTTGTTTGGACCAGTCCTTTAAAAGATTTAAATAATGCGTATATGATGTAGGTGAAGCAAATAGTTTACACATTGAATGGGAACGGGGTAAAATTATTATGTGGTTCATGGGGAAACAGCAGCAGTTTGTCAGGTTCAGCTCGTAGCCCGAACATTTGCCAAAATTCTAGAGGTGGATTTGTCAGCCTCTGAAATATACATCAGGAGATCGTCAGCATACGATGTTTCTTTCCACTGACAGATGTTAACAAAGAAAAGCTGATTTTCAGCTGAGCAGCTGCAGTGAGGGACTCGTCACAGGATGGAGGTTTTTGCAGAGATGTGGAGGGAAACATATAAATATTCTACATGTGGATGTGTCAGAAAAAGTCTTTGAACAAAGAATAAAGAGTCGGAGTGTTGTTTTTGTCGTGGAGGTGACAGAGGTGTGAACATTGATGGTGTGATGTTGTGTTTAACAGAGAGTGAGACAGCTCTCGGTCACAGTAATGGACTTCATCATCACACTGGCAGTAAATAAATTCATGTCTCTAAAAATACGTTTTTATTTTTTATAGAAGTCTTACTATTTATTTCATTTTTTAGAATCATTTCTGAATTTGATTGTTTTGCATTTTACAGTATTAAAATGATTGTTGTGATTTCAACATTTTCATTTTTACAATTTTTTTACTGCAATAAATCTTTTCCCTTCAGGCTTTCTATGTTCTCCGTTCTGTTTTACATTTACGAGTTGGTTCCGTGAATAGCACCATGAGAACACAGCCCTTTGGTTTTTTTCTATTTTCTGTTCTTCTAATGATAGAAAGATAGAAACCAATAAAACAGATAAAACAAACACATTTGATCTTGTAACGTGCCTTGGAGCTGAGTCAGTTGTAATAAATTTCATTGGTATGAACTTTTTCAGTGAAATTTGACTTTTCTTTCTGACCAAACACACAGGACTGAACTTTATTTTGAAGGTCTAGGAGAGCAGAGGTCTTTGGAGAAGTTTCCAGAGATCTCTGCTGAGAGGCTGTATCAGCATCATGCACCAATACAGTAAACTCTTAAATAGTTGACATGGCTTTTACCTTCTGCACCTGCAGAAAGAAACAGGCTTTTATTTCTATTTAGTTTTTGATGATACTTTAGTAAGAATTCTCTGTTTTCTAATCTCCTGTCTTTATTTACTGTTGATACAAACTGAATATTTTCTCCATCTTTACCTGTTGTTCCTTGTAAATTCAGTATCGTAGCTTTTACACAGTACTAATCCATCAGTACAGCAGTGATGTGATACTGTTTAACACCACTGTTCATTCACTAACTATTTTGCTTCTACTCCGCCGTTCTCTTCTATTGCAGACTCTTCACATTAAAAAGCATAAAGCAGTTTCTGGTTCTGGTTCTGGTAGAAGTCTGGGGTGGACGAATGGATGGACGAATGGAGGGATGAATGGAGGGATGGAAGCATTAGCATCCCATGTAGTGCCCCACATCCTCAGATTTGTGTCATTTTGTACTTGTTGTTGGTGAACATCAGCAGCGAGGCTGGAGGACTCTGTGGGATGCTTTAATAAAATCTGATGGTTTGTGTTGGAGGACGACAGACGCGTCCTGGCGTCCTCCAGGGGGCGCTGGCGTGTCACTGCTCCTGGTTCAGGAGTCAGTATGAAGCATTTGGTGTGAGAGAGGCGTGCGGATGGAGCTCCTCGTCCGGGGAGGCAGAGGCAGGCCTGTTATTGGCTGGCGGTTACCGTGGAAACCACCGCTGCAGGCAGGACGGGCACATGGGGAATAATGTAACACACACAGACTGCAGAGTAGAGTCTTTGTCTGCAGAGAAGCTGGATCTTTATTCTGTTTAATGCAGCAGGAAACAGCCTGAGTTCTCAGATACCTGCAGACTGAGCATCAGTAACTCTGTGTACTCTGTACTGCTCCTGTTCCACTGCACCTGCACTGCACTACAGGACAGCAGGAGCAGGTGTCACCCTGCTCACAGCACTGGTGCTGCTGCCTGTACACTATCACAGGTAGTTCAACCTGCAGTATTTGCAGTAATAGTATTGGTATTTGTACCAGTGGAGTTCTAAATAAACCTGTAGTAGTATTAGCAGTAGTAGGTATAATATAGTTCTAGTAGCAGAGGTTGCAGCAGTAAATACATGTTGAAGTAGCTCATTTGTGTGATTTGTGATGATGAAGTGGTTTGAAAATGAAGCGGTCCACTTCATTTTAAACCACTTCATGGGGCAGTTACATGGTACGAAAACTACTGTAGCAGTATGAAGTATGAGGAGCAGTTCTACATGTACATGTACCACCACCAGTAACCATGTGTAGCAGTAGTACCTCAAAGTGTTAGCAGTATTAGCTAGTAGTTTTGGTTTTTTGCTGCATTGCAGATTTTTCTCTTTGACCAACAACACAACACAACACACACCTGGACTGTGTGTGTGTGTGTGTGTGTGTGTGTGTGTGTGTACAGTGATGGTTAAGGTGCCCTTGGCTCAGTGCAGCAGCTCACTGGAGACTCCCTAGCATTCTAAACAGGAAACCACCCTGGACTCTCCACAGTCTGTGTGTGTGTGTGTGTGTGTGTGTGTGTGTGTGTGTGTGTGTGTGTGTGTGTGTGCGTGTGCGTGTGCGTGTGTGTGTGTGTGTGATCCATCACTGGATTCGTCAGTTGGCAGAAAGTGAATCTGTGATTCTGATAATTACTGTTTCTGTGATTTTTCATCGTCTGGCCTCTGTCACAGTAAACTCTCCTGACACGGGGCCTTGAGGTGTAAGACCATGTACCATGTGATTACACTCTCCGCGGTTCGATTCCAGCTTTGGACGTTTGTCGCAGTGAAGGTGAACTGGTGCAGTCTGAACAGCAGGAACGAAAACCGTTTCCTCTGTCAGAATAAAGGAAGTGAAAGGCAGCCATCAGGTCTGTGTGACTCTCCTGATGCAGACTACCTGTGTGACGTGAGGCTTTAACCGTGGAGCTGAGTTATTTTAACGCAGCCTCAGGTTCATCTGTCTGTCTGTACGTTGAGGTCGTCAGTTTCCCTCCTTCTCTGTTACCGTGTAGGATGTGGTGGTTGCCGTGGTTACCAGCCTTCTTATTCAGGAATGTACTGAGGTAACAAAGACAGAGTAAAATGTGGATCCACCTTTAGTTTGGAGTAGTCTTTCATCACTTCCTTTGAGAGAGCTGAGTGGAGGCTGTTACCCTGCAGGTGACAGGTCGGAGTGTGTAGATGTAGGTGGTGTTTAATTTGGGAATGTGCGGTTCGTCCTCCCTCAGCATCTCACGGCATCAGCTCCATTTATAGACGATGATGTAAGCACTATCTCTCTCTCCCAGCAGACCCTGCACCCCCCACCCCACCCATTCTTCTCCCTCCCTCCCCCGGTTGTTTTTTCTTTCTTTCTCTGAGGCTGAAAAATGAGCGCCTGCCTGTTAATGGTGCCACTTGGTGCTTTGCTTTGGATGTAAATTTTCCATTTTACCTGAGAGAGAGAGAGAGAGAGAGAGAGAGAGAGAGAGAGAGAGAGAGAGAGAGAGAGAGGATGATGGGAAACCACAAGGACAAAATGAAAGAAAAGGTCGACACAGACTGCATCGATATTCGTCTCCACACGCTCCAAAGCTCGTGGATCACTGGTCAGTGTCTACAGGGAGGAAGGGAAAGGGGAGGAGTGAACAAGAGAGGAGAAGACAGGAGAGGAGAGGAGGAAACAAGCTCTCTCCTCTGTGAATGGGAGCTTCTCTCCTCCTTTAGCAGCATCCCTGCTCACTGTTGCCATGGGAAACCACTGAGGTGTTGCCTAGCAACAGCAGCAGCAGCAGACTGTCTGCAGCAGCTGTGTGAGTGTTTCTGAGTTAGTAGCAGCCATTTTATCTCCACCCATCACGGCACACACACACACACTGAGGCGGCAGGAAAAGCCCACTGGTGTCGGCCATCTGGCGTTTCCTGAGTCTCTCTATGGTGTGTGTGTGTGTGTGTGTGTGTGTGTGTGTGCGTGTGCGTGTGCACGTGTGTGTGTGTGTGTGTGTGTGTGTGTGTGTGTGTGTGTGTGTGATTAGTGACAATGACCCATACACTCAATGAAAATGAAGCTCCCAGCTCCCACAGACTCCTCTGTTTCCTCTGCTCAGCTGTGTGCTCTGATCTCTGGGTGACCTCTTATCTGTCAGGGAGAGTTCAGCAGGTCCAGCGCTCTGGGCCCCTGCTTTCTCCGACCTGTTCCCACAGACACTGAGAACAGGTCTCACTGCCCAGTTTGTCAAAGGGCACTTTACAGATTGAAAAACTCAGAGGACACAGAAAATATATAAATCAAATGCAGAGTGTTAAAGAAACACAGGCTAAAAGGAGCCAGGATTCTCAGGATGTCCCTGCAGCAAAAACGGACTTTCCTCCAGTTTGTAGAAGGAAACACTTTGTATCGGGGTCATTCACGTCTCCCCTTCACTGTTCTCTGTTGGTCGTGTTTTTTAATCAGAAGTGACCAGTATCGCCGAGGTACTCCCAGCGTTTCCACAGCAACCCAGCCACCTGAAAGAACTGACTTGCAGCCTTCAGCCAATCACAGCCAGGCGGTGGTAAGGAAAGCCAATGAGGTGCTAAGGGAGGTGGGACAACTGAGGACTGAGATGAAGATGCTGCTGACAGTGAGTAAATAAAACCAAGACTAGAATACAGTAGAGTACAGTAGAACACAGCAGTCCTGTCAGAACACCAGCTGTCTGGACTTTCAAAATGTTCAGGTCCTGATGGGACTCAGGATTTTTATTCTGCAGCCTGAAACAAAGGTCCACCTGGGAAAGTCACTGCAGGAGACATGATGTCTGTACAGAAAGTTTGTTTGTTTGTTGATCTAATGTCTGAAGTACTTTCTGTCATCCAGCAGCCAGCAGAGACTCTGAAAACTACCAGACCTCCACCAGACAACCATCAGTCTCAGTCAAACCTACTTCAGTCCCAACTAAACCACTTACAGTCCCAACAATCCCAGTCCCAGCCTCAACAACATCAGTCCCATCGAAACCTCTCTCAGCCAAACCATTTCCAGTCCCAACAAAATCATACCAAGTTCCAGTCCCAGTCTGGGCTGGTTCAGAGGAAGCATGTGGTTCCGTCCATTTTGGAAGAAGCACATGAGGTTCTTCGTCAAGTTCAGAGAAGGAAGAAGGTTCTGGAGGAGAACCTGGAGGCAGTGCAGAGAGCCAAGACTGGAGAAATCCTACACTGCCAACTGGAGGCACTGGCTGCTAACAGGTAGCTAATGCTAAGTTTATGTTAGCTAACAGGGAGGCCTAGTTACTGCTAGTAGGTGCTAAAAGGCAACTACAAGCTAGCATTGCTGCTAAAGCTAGCTCTTTTGAACCTAAACCGTTAGCTTTTAGTTTACTAACAGGTAGCTAATCAGTAGCTTACTGGGCTCATGTCTGCTATCAACATTTATCTGACATCAAAATGTAAAGTACCAACAGCACAACTATGACCCAAAATATTACTGGATTATAATTATTGACTGATTGTGTTCATCACTTAAAGCTGGAGCTGAATAAAATGGAAATACTGCAGTAAAGTACAAGTATCTCAGAAGAGATCTTTAGTAAATGTACTGAAATACTTTCCACCGCTGCTGCAGCCACACACGAACACACGCTGTCAGAGTGTGTGCGATGGACAGCCGGCCTCAGAGCGTCCTGCAGGCGGTGTCCAGGTGAAGCTGAACCCAAACATCACTTTGATTGACAGCTGTCAGACTAAAGAGCCTCTGTGATGTCATTTCCTGTTGTGCCTGTAAATGTTACTGTACACTGTGAATGTTACACTGAAGCTTGGTTTGAAGAAAATCATGAATCAAATCAAAATCACAGTATCTGCCAGAAAAATCTCAGATCTTTTCCTAAAATCGTTCAGCTCTAAAAATAAAATCTGCTGCTCTGGTCTCCTTTGACTGATGTGTCCTTTGTGTCCTTTGTGGTCTGCAGAGACTGGACTGCGGAGGTTCGGATTAAGAAGACCGTAGATGCCTGGATTAGTGCTTTATCCAAAGACATTCAGGTGAGGTCTCAGCAGAGTTCACACAGCTCTTGGAATTCCAGGTATCATTTTCCAAGCATTTGGAAAAGTCCTGGGAGACAATCAAACTTTTAAGTTTTAAATGAAGTTTTTAAAGAAAGTCAGTTTGGAGGAGAGGTGAAGACGACTCCGCTGGGGATCATGCTTTCAGAATTTGGGGAGATAAGGACTTGTAAACAGTCGGACACCACAAAACGCCAGAAATCTGTGTGAACCAGTGTGAAGTGTTTCCTGTTGTGTTCAGTGTAAAATCAGCTGTGGATCAAAGCTTCAGTGTTTCCATCGTCTCGCTCTTCTTCTTCTGCTCATATTCACACAGCAGGAGGAGGGAAACCAGACTACACTCAGGTTTTGTTTGAGTTCATTTGAACTGTTGATGGTAAAAAAGCTGTTTTCAGGATCTTTAACGTGTCTGTGGAAGCGTGTGCTGGGATGTGCAGGTGTTAGAAAAGTCTTAGAAAAGATTTAATTCATTTTCCTTAAAAAGTAGAAAAATTCACCTTCAAACTGAAGGACTTCAAAAAGTTTCTGGTTAAAAAGTTTAAAGGTTTTGTCTGTGACTTCAGCAAGTGTCAGGAAACTCCCCCGACCCCTGACCTACAGTAGTGTTCATGTGTGTATCATGTGAGTCTGATTAAATGATTATTATCTGATTATTTTGGGGTTAATCAGTTCATCCATTCATCCATGGAGAGGTTGATCTTTCACAGCTTCGTTCCTCTTTGGAACAGATATGAATTAGATCTTACATTTGATTTGGTGAATGTGTAGAAACACTTCTTCTTCTTGTCCTCAGGCTGAGACGTCCTCAGAGGACGCTGCACTGACATCAGAGCTGAGGACTGCGAGGAGTTTCGCCCGCACAGGAACGGGCAGGCCAGTGAGCGCGCTCAGAGAGACGGGAAGTAAGACAGCGGTGGTGAGAGGAGGCCAAGGACAGAGAGCGAGACAAGGACCGGTCAGACAGGACTCTCATTTATCGGTTTGATCAGTAATACACAGGTACAGTCTGTTTTATTGATGACGCCTGTTTACAGGTGCAGGGGGTGAAGCCTGGCAGAGTTCCAGGTGTGCCGACAGACAGTGAACAGCTGGAGGGAGAGTCGTACCTGACACGTCTGTACGGCAGAGCTCCGTATGAAGGTCTGAGACGAACCCTGAAGAAGAGTCCGTACCTACACTTCAGCTCACCTGTGTCACCACTCCGCAGGAAGCCCCGCCCCCGCCTGGTGGAGAGCATCAGAGGTTTTTTTTTTTTCGTTTTGTTTCGAGTTTTATTGATTTGACCACAGAATAGAAAGTGTAGAAAGAACTCGGTAGCTTTATGAGCCTGATACCCAGAGTTATTCATCATAATATGATCTTACAGTTCTTCTTGTCCCATGTAACAGCAGCATCAGCGGCTGACTCCAGCTCTCTCTGTGTTCCTGTCTCTACTGTCACCACTAAAATGCAAACAAAGATTTTAAAAGCTTCTTTTCCTCTGGGACTCAGGTGTGAAGGTGAAGTCTTGTAAGACTCAGACCAGCTTGGCTCCTCCCCTCAGCCCATCACCTGGACAACCTCATCATCAAGATATGGTCAGCTCCTCCCACATGACCTTCGCTGACCCCACTGACCTCACAGTGACCCCTGCAGATGCTTACTCTGTTCCCATGACGATCCCACTGGGTCAGTTAACTAATTCACTTCTAAAGTTTGTTATTTGTGTTTTATATGTTTTATTTAGAAGAAGAAAATTAGTTAATTAAAAAAATACAAAATAATTTAAATAAATATTTAGTATTTAATTAAAAAATAGTAGAAATTAAATAATAATAAAAATAATATTGCAAATAAAGAGAAAATATGATATAAAGTATGTTCTCAGAAAAGAAGAGAAAATGGTGTAGTTTGTAAAAAATGAAAGAAATTGGAAATATTAAAAAAGGAAATGAAAAATAAAAAGAACTAAAATGTCTGGAAAACAGAAAAACTAGTAAAACAAAATAAAGGTAACCCTCTGTTCACCTTTCAGGCCGTCGCAGGATTGGCCCTTCCTCCAGGTGTCCCACTGAGCGTCAGCAGGAAGTGCCATCACTACCCACACCTACTTCCACATTTGGTGCAGCTGCTGTGGCTGATGGAGCACCTGAGCCACAGCCACAGGTGAGCTGGGTCTGACGCCCTTCAACACTCGGAGTGAATCCTGTTCACATGTGTAAACCAACCGGTCAGAGGTCAGAGGTCACTGACATGTTGTTGTGTTGACAGAGGGAGGAGCATCTGGATGCAGGTGAAGATCCTCCTCCTCCTCCTCGTCCATCAAATGCTGTCATTGAGACGAAGAGCGAGGATGAGGAGAATGTTTTTCCTGGAACTGACTTCCTGTCTGTAGCTGATGTGGTCCAGGTAACCTTCATCCTCCTCTTCCTCCTGCACATGTGTTAAAGTGGTTTCAGATTTCAGCTGCAGTTCCACAGCTCCCCCTGCTGGACACAGACTCCCACTGCTCAGGTAACAGGAGGCTGCAGTGTTGGATCCAGGGTGGTGCTGGAGGGCTCACATGGGGGGGGTCGGTCCGGGGGGGTGCAGTACTCTGTAAGGTACAGAGGGAACAGGAAGCATGTCACTAAACAAGGAGCTTTATTTATACTGAGGTAAATGTACAGAGATACTTTCCACATTACTCTGTGTGTGTGTGTGTGTGTGTGTGTGTGTGTGTGTGTGTGTGTGTGTGTGTGTGTGTGTGTGTGTGTGTGTGTGTTCATTATTACCCATTACTGGAGGACATTTTCTTTTCTCTTATATTTTATCATATTTAAATGACTTGTCAAATTAAAACATCAGATAGTTTTTAGTAACAGTTGTTATGTTTATGTTGAATAAACTGGATCATACCTGACAGACGTGATCCAGTTTTCCTCCCCTCTCCCCTCAGGAGGAGGTGAGTGTGGTGGGTGAGGAGGCTGTGGAGGTCGATGGGGGTCCATCTCCTCCTCCAGTCCTGTACCAGGGTCCAGCCTTCCCTCCCCAGGCCCGCTCTGCCCTCCCTGCCCAGGGACCGGCCTCCATCCAAGACCCTGTCCAGCAGAGAGAGACCCTGGAGAACCAGCTGATACAGTGGTGAGGGAACAGTCTAAACTGGATCCTACTGGTGCTGACAACATGTTTGTAGTTCTATTCTGTTCTAGTTGTTTCTATTTGTTTCTGTTCTCCTCGTTTCAGGGTGGAGCAGCAGCTGATGTCCAGGATGATCTCAGAGATGTACTGCCCCCTTCCCCCCGACCCCACCCAGAATGTTTCCACCGACCAATCAGAGCTTGAGGAGCGGAGCGTCACCTCAGACATTGGTGAGTGGACAGACAAAGGGACGAATCAGAGCAGGTTCCTTCAGACAGGCATTTTGACACAGTTGTACTCTGGACGTGCTTCGTGTGGACGTGTTGCTGATCTTAATGTGTGTGACCCGTGGTGTGTTCAGTGGAGGCAGCAGGAGGTGGAGGTCTGCAGCTGTTCGTAGACTCCAGCATGTCCGTGGACTCCACTGTGATCAGGCAGCTGGTTAATGAGGTTCTGACAGAGATTGTGGCTCTGATGCTGGGACAGAGAGATCCACTGGACACAGGACCAGGACCAGCAGCATATCAGGAGGTACAAAGACCCAGGACACAGAACAGCTTCAGTGTTTCTGTGTGTTCTGATCATAAACTGGATCCTGCTTCTGTTCCAGGACAAACTGGTTCCTCTGGTTTCTACACCAGTACCAACCCCTCCACCCAGTCAGACCACGCCCGTTGGACAAACCCCGCCCACCACCACACCCCTTCCATCTGAACCAACCAGCCTACTGAATGAGGCGTCTCCTCAGCCAATCACAGCTCCAGGTGAGAAACAGCAGCAGCATTAGCATTAGCATCGTTAGCCGCTGTGTTAGCTGTTGTTTTTAGTGGTTGTAATAGTAGAAGTTTTAGTATTTAGCAGGCGGTGTATACAGTAGTAGCAGCACTGCTAATTCTCTTAGCATTAGTGTCAGTAATGATCAGCTGTACAGTTGTAGCTTTAGCTGTAATCACTATAGTCACAGTAGAAGTGTTAACATTAGCATCTTTAGCAGTAGCACAGATGTCTGTGAATGTTCTCATCCAGGTCATTGTTCTCTCTCTCAAATTGAATCGAAGGCAACTGGACTTGTATTTGCATGCGATGCATACGAACTGATGAAGCCCCTTGGATAAGAGGCCAAACGTCTTCCCAGACAAATACAAGTCCAGTTGCCTTCGATTCAATTTGAGAGAGAGAACAGAAGCACAGATGTTTGTTGCAGTTTCAGTATATCAGTAGCAGATAAAAGCTAACTTCATTAGCATCATCGTAATGTTTGTTAGTTTTTGTGTCTGAAAACCTGGAAAATGAGACGATGCATCTGAAGAGTTTTATCCTGAAATTAAAATGTGAAATTAAGAAGCTGGAGCTGGTAACAGTCTGACTAACTGTGACCTCAGAGCCAGTGGCCACGCCCACATCCAGCCCAGAGCCTGCTCCCGTCGCAGAAAGTTCACCTGGCCTTCATCCTGACCCGCCCCCTCTAACCTGGGGAGATGCTGAGCTGCCACTGGACGAGGAGAGACCGGAGGAACACCTGGAAACACACAAACAAGCAATGTACGTGCACGTAATCTGAAAATGAAGAAGACAGCCTTTAGTGTTAGCTGGAGGTTCGACCTGAAGCAGCTCGCGCTTGATTTAAAATACATTTTTAGCGATGCTAACGTTGTGTGATGTTCCTGAGTTTGTGGTCACACACGCAGAGAAAAGCTCTCTCAGTCTGTCTGTCATCACCTCACTGTGTTTTCATGTGTGTGTGTGTGTGTGTGTGTGTGGAAATGTCTGGAAACTGAACCCTGATGATCAGCCTTTCAAAATAAAACCTCATTAAAGCAGATGGCTGTCTCTTCTCCTGCAGGGTGATGTCAGTAGCAGAGGAGGAGCCTCCTCTCTCCTCCCCCTTTTCTCCTCCTCCTACCTCCCTCCCTCCTGCTCCCTCCCCGTCTCCTCACCTCGGTCCTGACCCCAGAGCAGCATCCCCCTCCAGCTCTTCAGGGGACTCCAGCTCCAGTGGTTCCAGTGGTTCCAGTAGCAGCAGCAGCACAGTGACAGCAGGGACTGACGCAGCACTGAGACACATCTCAGAGGGAGAACTGCTCATCAGTGTCAACCAGCTGGCTGCCACCACAGGTATCATCTTCATCATCATCATCGCACCTACATCTTCTCTCAGAACCACAGAAGATTCAACATAAACAGCACACAAATGGATAAAACAACAAAACGTGTCTTCAGTTGTGAAATAATCCGACAGGATTCATAAGATCAGAGGGATAAAGGAGAAATTCTTCATTGGTCTTTAACATTCTCACACACAGGCCTTACTCTGTGCTGAGGGTTTGCTTTAGTAAGACATGGGTGGACTGTCCCATCAGAGCGTCTCTGGAAATATCAGCAGCTATCGGCTGGTTTGTGATGGAAAGTGTTTGTGAACTGGAGAGATTTCTGACACAGCTTCAGTGTTTCTGTCGGCACATGCTGCTGTGACAGTGCAGATGTGATGTGATTAACGTCAGTGTCTCTGTGTCTCAGAGGAGGAGGCCGTCTGCAGTTTCTCCAGCTCTCTGCAGGAGCTGCAGGACATGGTGAGGGACACATTGTTACTCAGCTTGTGTTCATGAAGTGTTTGTCTCTCACTCGTGAACAGTAGCAGTGGTACAGTCTGTAGCATTACCTCTGTCTGTCCCTCCTCCAGGACTATGATCCCCCCAGTGAAGGACAAGTCAGAGGTCATGACCTCCTGCTGGCCCGAGGAGAGAGACCACAACCAGAGGTACACACCCACACACACACAGACACACACACCCACACACACACAGACACACACACACACACACACACACACAAACACACACACACACACACACACAGAGTAATGTAGTGTAACGTGGAACGTATCTCCTCAGGGCTCCTGGGGGAGGGAGGACCAAGATCAGGAGGAGGTGAGCGTGGGAGAGGTGAGAGATGATTGGACTACAGATCCCAGGAGCAACAGCAAGGGCACAGCAGCCAGGCGGAGTCAAACGTCCTCACCTGGACAGATCAGTCAGTGTGCAGGTATGACTGCCTTCAGACACAGCTGAGGGCAAAGCGCACCATAAACACTGTTGCTCTGTTTCTGTGGGGACGTTTCCTGTGAACGGACCCTGAGAAGTGTCAGACGCACAAAGTCTTTGCTTTGGTGACACCCTGGACTGACCCTAAGTCAATCGCAGGGCCGACACACACGGACAGACACACACACACTCACACCTAGGGCCAATGTGGAGCAGCATGATGTGCATGTTTTTGGGACTGAGGGAGGAAGCTGGAGTACCCGGAGAAAACCCACTGCACCACCGTGCCATATTAAAATATTAATATCCAATCAATAACCTGGTAAACCAGCAGTGTTGACACATTCAGACAGACCACAGGTAGGACAGGTAGGACAGGTAGGACAGGTAGGACAGGTGGACTTATTCTTCATAAACACACTGACCAATCTCTGACTCTGTCTCGGTTTCCTCAGATGTGTCAGACGTCAGTTTTGAAGTGACCAATCAGGGCTTGGTTACCATGGGCAACCTGATGGTGGAGCCACTTGGTACACTGACCTCTGACCTCCAGACCGACCTTTCACTGTCTCCTCCTCCTCCACACCTGGAGAACATGACACCTGCAGGTAAATGTACAGATACTTTCCACATTACACTACATTACTGTGTGTGTGTGTGTGTGTGTGTGTGTGTGTGTGTGTGTGTGTGTGTGTTAGCGACCTCTTCAGTCATGTCCTGTGATAGTTTACACTCTGAGTGAACAGGTAAAATCATTTGTAGTTAAATATAAAGAGGAACCTGCCTGCACTTCTCTGTGTGAGCAGCAGAGGGCGACGTGTGTCTGCTTCTATTCAAAGATCTACTGAGGACACACGGTTCACTCACTCTCCCAGTCAGCTTTACTGGTTTAACTGGTCAGAAGTAGTTTGAATTTTAATGTTGTGATTATTTTAATTATTATAATAATTATTATCAGAACCTAATGATCCAACATTATGATATAAAATCACTTAGAAACTATCAGTGATGACAAAACAATAACACACACACACACACACACCCACACCATGATGTGTGTGTGTGTGTTTATCTCCACACTGACTCCACACATCCAGCCACTCAGTCACCACATCTCCATACATGGTAATGTTTATACTGACGGAGCTGTTTTAGAGTATTATTACACAGTGTGTGTGTGTGTGTGTGTGTGTGTGTGTTTCACAGTCGTTTAGTCTGACGACTCAAACATTTTCCCAGAGTTCAGTTTCTGTGTTGGAATCAGAGACACTGGACTTTGGTTTGATAAATGACTAAAATCATTTACTGAATTATTAAAATACTTTCAAATAAATGTTCCATTAATCAGCTGATTGATCAGTTGAGTAATTAATTGACTGGTTATCTCAGATCTTGTGTGGATGTGGCAGTAACTCTCCTGGGACTAATTTCTGTGGCGGAGGTATACATTCCTCTCTGTGTAGTTTTGTGTTGGATAGTTTAACAGGACAGACTGTGGGTTGTTCTGATTGGACAGAATATACCATGTGACCTGAACATCACAGCTTTTGAATGCAGTGCTACATGACGCCCACAGGTGTTCAGATCACAGATTTATCAGCTGGTAACCAGAGGCCTCAGCACAGAGACTCTCAGCCTGAAACTGAAGAACCGTCTGCGCCCGGGACATGTCTCACCATCAGTTTAACTAAGACATCTGGAGTCAGAGAGGGAGAAGACAGGTGTCGTCTGATGAGAGGCGGGATTTAACGTGTGTTTCCCTTCTCAAACAGGTTGAGCTGTTATTTTCATGACTGATTAATCAGCTGATTATTTTTTTCCATTAATTTTGTCTAAAAAAAAAAGTCAGAAAAACAAATGTTAAACTCAGTTTGAGCTGATCCCGCTCAAAAATGACTCATTTAAACCGACTGATTAATCAAATACTCTGTGCAGCTCTACGATGGAGAGCACAGCGTACGTATGAAATCAGTAATGTAATAGATTACTTTGTATGCACACTGTTGGTTGTTGTGTTCTGCTCAGACTGACCCCCCCCCCGCGGTTTGAACGGAGACAGGAAGTAGCCGTATGAGCGGGATCAGTGTGTTTGGATGAGTCAGGATGTGGACACACACAGATCCTTCACTAAAACAACACGGGGGGGTCACACACACACACACACACACACACACACACACACACACACACACACACACACACACACAGCCTCTCTGTTCTCAGATGAACTGAGCCTCAGTGTTTCTGTGTCCCGCCTTCACACTGACTCCGTCCTGAGCAGAGACATGTCGTCCACAGTTATTCTGACCAAAAAGGTCACGTTAATCATCAGACCATCAGTAAAACTCGGGGCAGTGACCGACCTCAGACCCGATCCAGCCACAGCTGGATGTGAAGGCGTCTGGACAGATGTGCTCTCCCTCTCTGAGGTGAACTGCTCACGCTCATCAGCTCCCACCCTCAGATACTCACTGAAAACAGGCTCACATCTGGAGCCAAAGCCGATCTGACCCGGCGAGGTCTGGACTCTACAAGACCCTCAAATGTCCCTGTGGTGTCTGGCACCAAGACATGAGCAGCACATCCACCATCGGCCTGTCTCCGGTTCGTGGTCTGTCCCTCATCAGTGCTGACTGCGAGCCCTCTGTGGTCTGCGTGTTTCTCACTCACTGGGATGGTGAACATGAATGAATGAACTCTGTGGATCTCTGTGGTTGTCATGGAAACACGTTCGATGTTATAGTGAGCGACTCAGCCTCTCTGCCACCATCATGCCTGACCGACCAATCAGAGAGCATGTTAATAGGTGTGTGTGTGTGTGTAAAATTGAAGGTCCGTCAGTTTCATCCTTGTCTCTTTAATTAGAGTGAGCTCTGTAACCTTGACAACCAGCTAACTGAGGGATGTACTGTTAGTGTGTTGCCATGGAGACACAGGGAGCGAGGAGAGCAACAGGAGATTTTTATTTACAGACAGAAATGTTTGTCTCTGGACTTTGAGGATGGAGGAGTGGCTGAAGGCCTCTGTGCTGGATCAGCTGTGAGGATGAGGAGGATTTCAGAACCACCCTCAGACCTCACGTCAGACGTAAAGACTGCTGAGCTGTGAGAGGCAGTGTGTTAAAGTTTCCTTCTGTCCATTCAGCACGTTGTTATGAAGACAGCATCCTAACGTGGCTGAGCAGGTCGAGTTAACAGGAAGTGCAGTTTGGTGAACCGGAGCTGATCAGCTGTGCTTTTTCTGCAGCCAGACACAAGGAGGAGGGAGGAGCCGGGAGGATGGATGTTCATCTGCCCTCCATCAGACAGGTGGAGGAGGAGGAGGAGGTGGAGGTCGGAGCAGCAGCTGATACAGACTCAAACCAGAGAAGAGAAACTGAGGAGTCAGTGTAACTGTTTATAACAGACTGTCGTGTTGTTGTAAGTATGACGGAAACCAACGATTATTTCAACTCCTTATTGAAATAACCAGCAGGAACCAGCTGGAACCAGCTGGAACCAGTCTGTGTCACTGGGATCTGATTCACTGTAAACCACACACTGGGTTCTAAAGTCTCCTGCAGCTCCAGGACTGTTCCGTCTCCTCAGCTGTTTGAATTCAGCTCGGAGCTGATCACTGATCAATAACACTGATCATTATGTTAGATTCTGTCGTTGAAATAAATAAAAGCTTTAATAAACGTTTAAATCGGGCTGTGTTGACGGACAGGTGACGTGTTGAAGGTTCTGAGTCGGGCTCTCGATGTTTCTGTGTTCTGCACGAAGGCACCTGGACCTTCACCCTGAAGGTTCCTCAGCTCTCACTGGCTGGTGGAGAGTCCAGGTAATGAACCTGTGATGGGATCCTGAACACCCTGAGAGTCGTGAGGGTCACATGAGTCTCATCACTACAGCCTGCAGTGTTGTAGTGAAGAAGAAAAGATGAATCTGATGATCAGACCTTCGGTCCTGATGGTAATCAGCTCAGTCAGTCACTGAGGTGTGTGTGTGTGAGTATTGATCAGACTGATTGATCAGCTCTCTGTGGATCTGTCTGATTATCAGTATTCTCAGACGAAGGATTAAAGTTTGCACAGGTTTAATGAAGCTGCAGACAATCAGCTGATCTCAGGCCTGAGGACACACACACAGTTTAATGAGCAGACGAGTGTGTGTGGACAGTGGATAACGAGGTTCTCGTTTGCAGACTCTGACTGTAGCTGGGACGTGTCTCTGTAGTGTGGACGAGTGAAGCAAACGTGGGATTGAACGGACGTCCTCTGATCTGGGTCTTGATCCTGACCGGTCACATGATGGACTCCTTGTGTCTCCTGTGGTTTCCTTTGTGCATTAAAGATCCATAAATATCAACACTCTGCTTTAAAGCCGCAGCAGATGGAAGCTCTTTGTTTGACTCTGAGGAAAACAGAGAAAACATTTATGAATAGTTTATCATCTTTATTGTCTTCGCTGTCCTGCCGGCCTCAGACCTGCTCCCAGATCACGTCTCGTCTTTTCTTCTCTCATTTTGTTTCATCTCGTTTCTTCTCATCATCTGATCCGTCTCTGGATCTGCCCCCTCCCGGGTCCTCGTCCCTGCTCAGTCCCTGACTGAAGCGGTTCTCCTGTCCCTCGTCCTGGTCGACCCCGCTCCTCTGCCCTGGACCCGCTCAACTCAGCTGCTCCACTTCCAGTCTCCTGGTCTTTCTGTTGTCTTCTTGTCTTCTCCTGTCTTATGTCATCTTTTGTCCTATCTCATCTAAACTCATCTCATCTCACATCCTTCTGTCTTCATTCTGTCCTGTCTCACCTTGTCTCATTTCATCTCATCTTAAATCTCTTATATTGTCTCACGTCTCTTCACTCATCTCATCTCGTCCTATCTCTTATCTCGTCTTATCTCAGCTCTTCCTTTCTCTCGGTTCTTCCAAAATAAAGCTCCCTCTCTGGAGGACTGACCTTTAAAACAGAGCAGCTCCTCTGAGTTTCTCTCTCTTCATCGTTATCAATTCTTCAGCAGCTGCTGTGAATCTTTAACGCAGCAGCTGATGGAAACAATAGACCTCCTGCTGAGGACGGACCAGTTCATGCTGCAGGGAAAACTGTGGTCCGAGAAGCTGCTGCAGGTTTAACACAGAAACACCAACGACCTTCAGAAGCAGCAGAAACCGACTCGTCTGGAATGTGTCCTCAGACTCGCTGAAAGCCTGAAGGCTTTTCTCCTGTTTCTCCTTTCTTCTTACAACGGTTCTTATATTTATGATCTTCTGTTTCATTTTTTGAATGTAAGATCTGCAGCTTCTCTCTTCAGGGTCAGGCAGCCTATATTTAGCCTGAAAGGCAAAACCCGGGGCAAAAAAATTCTATAGTGCATTTGTGTGTGTGTGTGTGTTTGTCTACGTGTACATCTATTTTTGTGAGGACCGATATTAGCGCAGACCTTGATGAGGACATTTTGGCCAGTCCTGAGTGCTGAGACGTGGCTTTAGGCTTCAGGGTAGAATCAGGTTGAGGGTTCAGGTTCTAACAGGACGCTTTGTCCTCAGCAGCCGCAGAGAGAGGATTTATTCAAACTTCTACATGTTTGCTTTCTTCAGTTGGTGATGCTCTGAGCGAAGGTTCACTTCAGGGACGCACGTCCAATCTGGAGACAGGCTTTCTATTGTCTCTGACTTTGGGGTGCTTTGACTTGGACTGGGACTCGTCTCTGTCACCAGTCTTTTGTCCGACTGTCTCACAGCTCAGCACAGAGACTCCGTCAGGGGTCGGTCTGCAGATCTCAGGTCTGAGGGAAGGGGTGTGTGTAATCTTGAACTTGTGTCTTTGTGAGGACCAGTTTGAGTTTCAGATCTCGCTGTGGACACTTTTGTTAAGTGAGGACATTTTGTCTTGGCCTCATTTCTTCGGACGGCTCTGAGTGGGTTTGGTGTTTAGTTTCACATCATTTTTTCAGTTTGTATATGCAGATTGATTCAATTCAACTTTATTTATACAGCTTCAAATCCTAACAGAAGTTATCTCAAGGCATACAGAGCAGGGTCAGACCAGAGAGAGGGAGAGAGGAGCTCGGTGCATGATGGGAAGTTCCCCGGCAGTCTGAGCCTATAGCAGCGTGACGAGTAGACGGTTTAAGCAGAACCTGAGCACTGACCACACAGGTCAGCAGGGGGCGCTCTGCTCACAGCTCTCCCTCCTCATTAACATACTGATGAGCCTCAGTAGTGACCTCATTAACTCGTAATCCAGAGAAAGAGCTGACAGACGGTTTAAACTGTTCACAGCCAAATGACCCCAAAACCAGACAAAGACACATTCATCCAGAAACCAACCCCTGTTTAAACTGCCCGGTGTTTTTCTGTGGAGAGCAATAAAGATTAGTCAAAATGATGAACAGTCACGTATAAACACTTAAAATGCTAATGTTTGTTCATCACATTTTAATCTGACTACAGTAAGCACACTGGTTTATTAGTGAGAGCAGAGGTTTTATTATATTGTGCAGCCAGGACCTGAGCTGTGAGGACAGCTGTCCTCTCAGAGCTTTGATGAAAACATGTTTCCAGTGATTTGCATTTTTTCATTAAAAAGGAAAAACTGAGCAAAACAACTTAAAAACTCGGGAGCGTGTAAATGTTTTACGCTTTAATGACACATCAGAATCTCATATGTAGTTATTACATAGTTATTACATATGATTGGTGTGTTTGGGGGCTGAGGAGAAACTCGGTGGGTTTTAGGACCCGGTGAAGCCTCAGAGAGGAGGCGGGGCTGAGGGACGGAGCATCGAGCTCAATCAGACAGGAAGTTCTGTGAATGTTCCCTCCAAAATAAAACTTTTGGATTTTTGTCTCTTTTTGAAACAAAGTACACACCCGGACTTAGACTTAGGTTTATGAAAATATTCACTGGATTGTTGTTAGTTTAGTTTCCCAAATATCAAATGCGTGCGTGCGCGCGCAGAGATTTTTTTTCTTTTCAAACTCAAGTCACAAGAGCAAGATATTTTATTTTGAAGGTGATAACAGGAAGTGCATGTATTCATTGTTGCTGACTGACATCGGTCCGCCGGACAGCGCGGGGGCGGGGCTTACCGAACTCGGTGCGGCTGTGAGGCCGTCGGTCAGTCCGCACGAAGCTTCAGGACGAGCGGGAGCGGGACGGAGCTGTCCCCGAATTTCAGGTTCATTCTGTCGGATCTACCCACTGCTGCGGCCCCGGGACATCTACCTGTGTGGACCCTGGACCGATTCATTTTACCAGTCTGACCGCAGGAAGACCGCGAGACCACCGGTTGATTGTGGGAGCTGTAGACGAGACAGTCTGAGGATCTGACTCTGGGTTCACTGTGTGACCGGCTCTGTTTAACCCGGATTCATTTAAACAGGTCAGTTAAACCAGGTAATTAGCCCAGGTGAGTGTGATCAGGTGATTCCTCATTAGTTGATCCGATGTCTGCTGCCTCCTTCGCGGTGGAAGTCCACACGGTGTCTCGCTGCGCTCCCCTCTGCACAATGCTGTTAAAGTCCCGCAGATCCTCCGGACCCTGATGCTGCAGAGACCCTGAGGCCACACCGGAGAGTCTGACGGAGGACATGCTTCCGTCCGCGCCCTCCAAACGGGACACAGACGGCCGCTGCAGCCGGGACAGAGCAGCTGCGGCGGCTGCGGACGCGGATGCGGCGGAGCGACTGCGCCCAGTGCGGGAGAGGCTCGAGGCCACCGTGTCCGGGCTGGGGGAGCTGGATTACCTGCGGCAGCGGCAGGAGATTCTGGTTCGGGCCGCGCTGGAGCTCCGGGAGGAGGAGGAGGAGGAGGAGCGGCGGAGGGAGGCTCAGCTGAGCTCCGAGGAGAAGCTGCTGGAGGAGAACATCCTGCTGCTCAGGAAACAGCTGGTAGGTCCTGACCTGTCTGTCTCATGACCTCTGACCTCATGTCCTCTAACCTCAGTCTGCACGGGATGACTCAGGTGTGTGGTGTGAGGTCAAAGGTCAGGGGTGAAGGAGGGGGCTGCCTGTCTTTTTTTAATAGCATGGAATTCATGTCAAAGGCCGCGCGCGTGTTAGAGCTGCAGTCAGTTATTGTCATTAACGATTAATCGATTCTCTATTAATCAATTAGTCCATAAAGTGAGTCTCGGGTCCTCGCTGTGAGAAAAGAGAAACTGTGAGCAGGAAGAAGAAAAGCTCCAAGCGTTCGTTCATCACTTCAGTGTAGATTCAAATTTTCCTTTAATGAGGATGAACTGGTGTTTAATGGCCTTCCTGAAGACGATGACGTCATGGATCATGAACTCTGTTTTAATCTGCGTGTGTGCACGCGCGCTGCTGGGGGGTGAGGAGGAGGTGGGGGAGGGTTTATGTTTAGCTGAATCTGACTCCTCTGGTCTAATCCTCTGCTCCCTGTGGCTCAGAGAGGATGCTGGGAGTTTCAGTGATTCCAGGTTTAAGACATTTGACCAAAGAGGAGAGAGAGTGTGTCTGTGTGTGTGTGTGTGTGTGTGTGTGTGTGTGTGTGTGTGTGTGTGAGAAAACCAAACAGCTGCTTTCAATTAAAGAGGCGTGATGAGCTGTGATGGCCTGAAGCAGCTCAGAGAGTACGCACACGCACGCACACACGCACACACTCTGGTCTGTGTCCTTGCTTTAACCCGCCGTGTGAACAGGTCATCACAGGTCACATGACTGAAACAGTTCATCAGTGGGCTCTGTTTTCTGTCGTGGACCCTCAGACCTGCACAGTGTTCGGGAGGATTCTGGATTCTGCAGAATTCAGGACGTCTGGTGTGGTCGTCTCTCTGAGCTCCACACCATCTCTGCTGGGTTCAGGTCTGGGCTCTGGCTGGACCTGCTCCAGAAGGTGGATTTTCTTTGTCTGTAGTAGATTCACCTCCATGTTTTGGGTTCTTGTCTTTTGCTGTGTTCCACAGAAAAGAACCAACAATCGTCCCCAGTTCAGAAAAGTCTGATCTGTTCTGAGTCCAGATTTTACTCTGTGGTCATGTGACCCAGACCTGCTTCACGCCCTGAGCCCTCAGAGTCCAGAGCTCAGTCACCCAGACTTCATGCAGGAGCGTAACAACGAGTGTCTGTGGTCAGCTGACTTTGAAGTGAGACAGCAGAGACAAGCTGGAGTCTGTGACCTGAGACAGCAGAGACGAGCTGGAGTCTGTGACCTGAGACAGCAGAGACGAGCTGGAGTCTGCTCCGTCTCATCTGATGTTTGCTGTTCAGTTGAACTCGTCCTGGAAACACTGACGTGTCTTTGTGGCCTCGAGCTGTTTCCATATTTTCTTTGTCTCAGTGGAATTCGCTTTAGTTTAGCTCTGTAAAAGTCTTCGTGTTATTTTCGGATGTTTGACGTTGACTGGAGTCGGACAGTTTCACTCCGACGCCTCCAGCTGTTTCAGCAGCAGCTGAAGTGAAGTGAATGGTGTTTTCACAGGCAGGGAAACTGATCTCTGGTCTGTTCTGTCTGGGTCTGATACAAACCTCCATCCTGCAGCTCCAAGCTTGAATCTGGAGCACATTAGCCCCCCCCCCCCCCACCCCACCCCCACCCCTCCCACCCCCTCCCCCCACGCCTCTGAGCAGTAACAAATGGAGATTCCTGCGAGCAGCTGGAAACTCTGCAGATCGACTTTCTGCTGAGGCAGACTCACAGCAAACTCAGGAGACTGGGTCTGATCCTGGTCCTGGTCCGTGCTGGACTTCATGTAAAACCAGTAAAAACCAGTTAGCATTGATCGAGTTCCCGTTATTTTAAACCTGCTTTCTGGTTCTGTTGATGGGCGGGGTCAGGGTGAGCACTGAGCGTGTAGCTGGTTTTACTGACACCAGACTGCGACTGCTGGCCTCAGCCTCTGACACTGGCTGCTCCGGGATCCTTGACCTCTGGCTGTCTGCACGGGGAGGTCAGAGGTCAGGCTGCTCAATAAAGAAATACTGGGCGGCCTGTCTGGTTGAAACAGGAAGTGTGTGTGTGACATCACTTCTGGTAGCTGCAGGGGGCGAGGCCTGATGTTTGCTGTCAGCTGGTTGATTGGCAGGACAACAGCTGGACGAGCCTCAGTTTGTGTTTGAACATGCTGCAGATTCCAGAGAGCAGCTGCTGCTAACAAACACACACACACACACACACACACACACACACACACACTCACACACACTCACTCACACACACACACACACACAGTTACAGTGGATTTGTCTTTACAGAGTAAATGTCTGAGACTCCTGGGCTCTAATGAACACGAGTTGTTGTTGTTGTTGTTGTGGTGGTGGTGGTGGCTGTTGTTGGTCAGTGGAACAAACAGGAAGCAGCTGACCTCTGACCTCTCAGTGATCCTTCAGTTTGAATGTGGACGATCACACACAGATGTTAGCAGCTGTCTGTCACTCAGCAGATGTTCCTGTGAAGAAGACATTTACCTGTCCTCGTGCTCCACCTGCAGACAGACCACATGCTGTGGAGTCCTGCAGCTGAGTTCACTGTTCGATCGGCCGTTTGGTTTTTGGTTCACCTGGGTAAAGAGATGTGTCAGTGATTGAATATTGGTGATCATGTATCGGTGATCAGGCAGCAGTGTCTGTTCTCTGCAGCAGCTCAGTCTCTGGAATGCAGCACATGACCCGTTAGCATGCTGCACACCCCGCATGATTCCCATCTCAGAGGGAGGGGGGTCAGATTCAGACGGGGTGTGTGTGTGTGTGTGTGTGCGTGTGTGCGTGTGTGCGTGTGTGTGTGTCACTGCAGTGTTTGTAAAGCAGCATACCACTGTGTCTATCAGCTCATTAACCACAGTCTGTCTGTTCCTCTCTGTGTCTCCGTCTCTATCCTGGTGTCAGTGATGCAGTGAGTGAGCGACATCTGTCTGTGGCTGTTTGACCTGAGACGGATCATTGAGTTGATCCAGAGATCCAAGATCTGATCCCAGAGCAGCTGAATGGAGAAAACCACAACAAAAAATGTAAAGGCCTTTGGGTCAGCCTCAGCTTCAGCCTCATTTTCAGCTTCAGTCTCAGCTTCAGTTTCAGCCTCAGTTGCAGCTTCAGTTTCAGTTTCAGCCTCAGCTTCAGCTTCAGTTTCAGCCTCAGCCTCAGTTTCAGCTTCAGCTTCAGCTTCAGTATCAGCCTCAGTTTCAGCTTCAGTTTCAGCCTCAGTTTCAGCTTCAGTATCAGCCTCAGTTTCAGCTTCAGCTTCAGCTTCAGTATCAGCTTCAGTTTCAGCCTCAGTTTCAGCTTCAGTATCAGCCTCAGTTTCAGCTTCAGCTTCAGTATCAGCTTCAGTATCAGCCTCAGCCTCAGCCTCAGCCTCAGCCTCAGTTTCAGCTTCAGCTTCAGCTTCAGTATCAGCCTCAGTTTCAGCTTCAGTTTCAGCCTCAGTTTCAGCTTCAGTATCAGCGACGTCACAGTCACAGTTTAATCTGCTCTGATAGTTTTTCTTTCTTCGTCCATGTTTCCTGAAGTAAACTGAGTCTCAGCAGATCTGAGGTCTGTTCTGCAGCGTTAAGGCTTCAAACAGTTTTTATTTGTCTTTTAAAATTTGCCTTTATTTGGTTTTAAATCATTTGTTCAGAGTTAAACCCTTTGAACTCTGCTGCTATGTAAAGTTTTGTTCTGGGTCTGGGTCTGGTCTGGGTCTGGGTCTGGTCTGGGTCTGGTCTGGGTCTGGGTCTGGTCTGGGTCTGGTCTGGGTCTGGTCTGGGACTGGTTCTGTCAGTAGGATCATCAACGTTTCCTCTGGTCCCTTCAGGGATTAAGACAGTTCTGTTCTTTGGACAACGAGACTCATCAGAGGGAAATATATGTTTTTATTTATGTATGATGTATGTATGAATGTGTGTGTCCATCAGAACTGCCTGAGGAGGAGGGACGCTGGTCTCATCAGTCAGTTACAGGAGCTGGACCGGCAGATCAGCGACCTGCGACTGGACAACGAGGCGTCACATGACCAGCTGGAGACTGACAGCCGACCAAGTTCAGGTAGAACACCTGAAAATCCCAGAGTCACCTGTGTTTGATAAAACAAGGAAAAAACTGATCTGGGTTTTGGTTTAACATTTAACAGGATATTAGTGTGAACAGACCTGTTATCAGTGGTGGAGAGGAACATTTACTCTGCTACTTGAATCAAGTACCGGTACACTTCTGAGGTACTTGTACTTTAAGTACAAGTACTTCTGTGTAATGTTGCTGTACGCTTCTACTCCACCGGACTTCAGAGGGAAATGTTCTACTTTTTATGTTTGTAATGTTGCTGTTGACTAGATGGACCAGTTAATTTTTTTCTATATTTCAGTTTTCAGTCTCCATCATATCCAATAAATCTTGAATCTTAACAAAGTATAAGAGTATAATTCAAACGAGATCTACGTCAACCAACAATAACTTTAATGCATCAGTAACAACGATCCAACGATTGTACTTTTACTTTAGTGAGACTTTGTCTTGCAACACTGGTGCTTTTATTTTGGTAAAGGCTCTGAAACCCTCTTCCTGTGCTAACGTTCTCTGCCCACCTGTGTGACTTTGGGTGAGAGTTTGTTTCTGATTAAAGGAGAAGTGAAGTGTTTGAAAGGCAGTTTAAATGATTGAACAGGACTCTATCATCTGCATACAGATGAATATTCACTTTAATGTTTTTCTGAAAAAGGAAAACACAGCACAGCCTTTTGGTACCTTGTGTGATCTTTAGAACCTCAGAGCAGAACAGGAACTAGAACGAGTTTTCATGTTTACTGAGGCCGGTGTGAACTCTGCTGTGCCGTGATGTTAAACGTGCAGATCCTCTGGATGTCTGTACGTGATTCCAGGTTTTTAATGTCGTCACATCACTTCTGCTTTGTCTCTCTCAGGTTTCTATGAGATGAGTGACGGGGCGTCCGGCTCTCTCTCTAACTCGTCCAACTCAGTCTTCAGCGAGTGTTTCTGCTCAACAGCAGATGTTGACGGACACCTCCCATCTACAGGTACAGATCCACTCCCACCTGCTGACTGTGTGACAGCAAAGCTCAGATGACGACCTTCAGTCCTCTGATGTCCTCAGCAGAGCTGCTGTGGCACATGCAGATGTTAGCAGCTGTCTGTCTCACTCACCAGATGTTGCTGTGATGCAGTTTTGTTGTTTGACTAAAAAGAGTGTGAAGAAGAAGAGATTTACCTGTTTTCATGTTGTCCAGGTGTTTGGCTGTGGACAGAGTTTGACATTTTAAACGGCTTCATGTGGACATGGTCTTAGAGACATCTGGAAGCTGTTTCTCTGCTCAAGGTTCAAACTGTCGCACCTGAAAATACCACACACACACCAGGCTGCTGCACACACACACACACACACACACACACACACACACACACACACACACAGATGAGTGAGTTAGTTTCGTGAGACGATGTCTGTCTCTTCAATCAGCAGTTGAATCAGCAGCCTGCTCCTGATTGGACGGACTGAGGAGAAACAGTCACAGGAAGTATCTGAACAAACACTGAGCAAAGGCTCCAAAACAAATGGATATTGAAAATGTAGAAAGGTAAAAGATGAAGAGCACAGAAAAGGAAAGAAATGAATCCAAACAAATAAACAGGCCGATCAAAACACAGAACTCTACTGGAAGTTCACTGAGGACCAAAGTAAAAGAAATGCAAAGGGCTGGAGCTGAGCCTGAAGCTCAGGCTGCTGCAGGGTTTCTGGCTCAGGCTGCAGTAACGAAGCTGTGTTCATAGCTGGCAGTAAAATATCTGCTTCAACTGATCTGATAAGAAGCGTGAACCCACCCAGAGCTGGCTGAGGACACCCCGGCTGAGGACACCCCGGGGACACGTGAACCTGATACAGTTGTATTTGTTGAGATGGTGAAAGCAGCTTCAGACACTTCACAGTGGCTCTGTCTCCGAGAAATGAAGTTTGTAAACAGTTCATTTGGAAAAGCAAATACATTTTGAAGAAAGCGTAAAGCTGACGCTGCATTTTCTCATAACATAATCAGATATAAGTCTGTCAGTATGATGCTGAATGAGCGTTTCTGAGTCCCGGAGCAGATCCTGGAGGTTCTGGTTTCACTTTGATTCTGATCTGACAGCTGATACGTTAGCTCACTGCTGTAAAACTGCTGTTGTTCCCCGTTAGCTGATGTTTTGTATTTTAGAGTAATTAGTCCTGAACTGTGAACAAACTGCAGTCAGTGTTTAGACTGGTCCTGGCACCTTCTGTTCACTGTCTTGTTTTGCACAGCTCAGAGGTTAAATATAGCACTGCTGGCCCTCAGGGAAATGAAGACTTAGCCCTACTGTGTTCTTAAATGTAGAGGGTTTACAATATGGTTCATTAGTCTTTAGTCTTGAGTCTTGAATTGTTCTTCTAATCCTAATCTAACACTGTATGAATCATTTTCATATCATATCCAGGAACAACAGGGAACATGAAGAGTTAATGTTTCACAGCACTCTGTCTCCACAGAAAAGAATTTTCCACTTACAGATGCTTGTACTCTCCATCCACAGCCGAACCAAACAGGGTCATTACCACATTCAACAGACCATTTCATCAGAACTGCGTTACTTGGAAAACAGCTCTGTCCAAGTTAACTTCCTGTCAGCTGTTGACATTAGGAAACTCTGCAGCACTGAAATAAACTTAGATCCATTTAGACTGTTTATGTTTGAAACTGTGAAATGTTTAGCAGTGAGATTCACAGCAGACCTGTACCTGTTTACTGTTATGCAGAAATCGAACAAAGGCCTAAAATAACAATATGCTGAATCTGCATCTGTGTCCTCATCTGCTCACTAATGTCAAATTCCTTCTCGTTGTCCCTTCAGATGAGCTGACCAGCTGTTTGGAGTGTAACGGTCTGGTTGGAGGACTTTGTGATGACTTGTCCTCTGGTACAGTTCGTCGTTCTCTCTCAGTTCCCCACCCGCCCACCCTGGATCCCGTCCCCTTAGTGGCCTCCTGTGACTCCCTGTCTAAGTACCACTGTGACCTAGTGGCCCGGAATGGCAGCGACTTGTACCGGTACCCAAGCCCACTGCACGCTGTGGCTGTCCAGAGCCCTGTCTTCCTTCAAATGTTGGGCCATGGGAGTCACAGTAGAGACGAAGGGCTTCTAAAAGCCATTGAGGCTGGTGTTGAAGGTCTCAAAGCAGAATCTTGCTCTCTTCTCGCTTCTGTTTCAGCTCCTCTTGTACCTCAGAGTTCTTCCTGGCCTGCCTCTTCTTCTACCTCCCAGATTCCTTCTCATAAGCGTCTGGACAACTACATCTACAGTCTGCTGCAGCGGAGAGCTCTGCCCATCAGGACCAGCAGACCCAGGACCAGCATCAGCACTGACCCGTCAAAGAGCATTCTGAGGCAGGCCAGTCTCAGTGTGAGGCAAGTGTCTGGTCCCACCCCTGGGTCTGCTTTAGGTACTCCGAGGGGACCTGAACTCCAACCCACCTGGGAAGCAGGAGGAGGATCCGCAGAAGGTACTGCCACCTCATCTCCTCAGAGACAGTGGTCTGTAGACAGGAAAGGCAAGGACCAGGAGACCCCAGATAGTTTCCATAGCGGCAGCGATGACACGCTACAAAATGACTTCAAGATATACAACAGCGACATGGCACAGAACCAGAAAGGCTCTTTTACTAATGGCATTGAGAATGGCTGCTTCCTCACCAACAAGGACGTTAACACAAACACCAACAACCTGCTGAAAAAGACAAGCAATGCAGCTCTACCTAAAGACTTCAGGGAGCTGGGCAGTCCCAAAGGTAACTCCACCCCAAAAGAAACCAAGAAACCATGTTACCCCCCTGACCAAGAACTGCTCCTCATATCACCTCCAACAGTCAAAACACAATCAGGAACTCAGAATAGCCCCAAACCTCTACAGACTGGCCAGACAGAGAAAAGTGATAGGTCAGGGCCAGACCTCGCCAGTCTAGGGTCTTCCTCCCAGAGTCAGGATGAAGCAGGAGGAGAAGGAGGACGGAGTCACATGGTTAATGCCATGTACATCCCTGCCCAGCGGCAAAACATCAAACTCCGCAAGGGAGGCAGCAAGCATGTCAAGACAGTCAAGGGGAAGAGTACCACCACGATGAAGACAAGTCGGGCCTCTGAACACGATGAGCCTACAGAGAGAAAAAGGGATGTGTCCCACCACAGATCTAGTTCTAAGAAGTCCTGCCTACCGGCAGATGGATGCTCCGCCCACATGAAAGTCTCAAACAGAGTACCTGGCAGTTCTCCTGGGGTGTCCTCGTCTAGAATCAGACGCCTGCCTCTGTCCATCCCAGAAGGCCGAGCCCTGGACAAACACACTGCATCGACACTAATCAGTTTGCGGTCAGGTGTATCCAAGAATCTCCACGGAAAGCACCATCATTACAGTGGTAACCACCGGCATCATCATCATCACCACACTCGTGACCAGGTTGTGGTCGTCACCAAACCAAAGCACAAACGAAATGATTACCGGCGGTTACGTGCAATCATGGAGGTCCCGTACGATGAGGCATTCAGGTGCACTCAGCGGCGGCAGAGAAAAGAGCCTCTCAGCCATTCTGCAGCCAGCGTGTACCTCCCCTCCTCTGGGCAGCTGAGAAGCCCCTACTCTTACATTGGAGGAAGTGATTCAGAATATTCAGCTGAGTGTGCATCACTCTTTCACTCCACCATCATGGACACCAGTGAGGACGAGAGGTCCAACTACACCACGAACTGCTTTGGAGACAGTGAATCTAGTGAGGAGGAGTATGTGGAGGAGACCACCACCACCAGTGACACTGAGGCGAGTGGGGGAGGTGGAGCTGGCAGCCAGCTAGATGCATCGGGGACCAGGGAGGTAGGTCATGAAATGACTTCACCTCAGGCGAAGGCCTTTGTCAAAATTAAGGCCTCTCACAACCTAAAGAGGAGGATCCTGAGGTTCAGGACAGGTTCACTCAAGCTCATGACCACTGTGTGAGTCAGCCGGAGGCCAAACTGGACCAGAGCCATACCTGCTGGGGTGCCTTACCCATGCAATTCTGAACCAAACCCACCTATGAACAAAATCTAGAAATGCGGAAAAGAAAGAATTCTACAGCGACAGTTAAACCAACACCATGCCACTTTATCCTGAGTGATCCAAACCAGTCATCCATCTCTGTAAGAGCATGTGTGACATTTTTCCAGGCTGATCCCCAACTAGAAAACAGTCCTTATGGATTTTTCTTTAATTTATTTTATTTTTAACATCCTGTCTTACTCTTTAGTTTTTAGACAGGAGGTACATTCAGCGCCTTCAAACACAGCCTTCTGTGTTCACCTGTGGGGTCCTTCTGAATGGCTCAGTGTTGTGCTAATCATGACCTCAGGAGTAGAAATTCTCTAACTGCTCTGAGAAGTTGTGAAGTGTGGGGGTTAGTCAGCTTTCTGTGTGTACTTCAGTACAATGTTTAAATGCTAAAAAGGGAAAAATGAGGTGTGTTCATTTTTGTTGTCGGTAACCTGCAGCAGTGTGAGTGGTTCGACACACCATGAACCACAGCACTGGGTTCTTCACAGAGAACAAACATTTAAACACACACACACACATTTTCTATGGTTATGTCTTCAAGGTTCTCACTTCCAACTTCCCACGTTCAAAACAAACAGCATAAGATGCTTTTTGGGAAACTACTGTTTGAGAAGAGGTAATGGGTTGGTTTGGAGTTCGGATTCAGATATTCAAATTGGCCCTCTTCCCTCCCCTCTGTCTGTCCTGGCCCAACATGCGCCTCAGCCAATGTAAACCTGGCTTTTAGTTAGACCTGAGAGGTGGAATCAAGGCCTCGGTACGCTTCAGTCCAGTATACTGTCCAACCAGGTCTGCATTCAAAATGTGTTTACAGGGGAGGCAGGGTGAGAAACCTGCTGATATGGCCTCCTCCTGGCTGCATATACCTGCCTCCTCCATCCCTCTCCAGACTACCAACCAGGCAAGATGGGAAACTTCTCCAGGGCACATTAGCATCCAGGTTTTGATAATAATTAATATGATGTTTACATAGAACATAAGATGTCTTGTTATTCATCTCCCCGTTTACATGATCACAACAGTATCCAGGTTTCTGTGAGCAGTTGTGTCTTCATTTACCATCTCAGACATTAAATTCCAGGTTTCACAAAACAATGTTATCACTGTTTAAAGTGAGTGGGTTTGTCCAGAATTCACTATGAGTTTCAGATGCTATTAGATGGTCTGAAAGGCACTTAGAAGCAGACTGTGGCCTTCAGTGTTTCTGTTGGACCTGTGCTCTCTGGTCTCTGGTAGAAGGGGGTTTTGGTCAGGTTTTCCCGAGAAGTGTTTGGAAAGTTCTTCAGATGATTCCTCAAATGTTTCTTAGGACATTTCTTAATGTCTCCAGAAGGTTCTTCAAAGGTTTCGGTTGGATCTCTCTGCAGTAATCTCTTCATTTCCTGCACTTTGAGATAAATTGTCGGTGGACAGGATGGATGATGTAACCCTGTTAATCTGTTGTATGTATGCAGCCTTGTTTTATATATATATATATATATCATCACAGAAAATTTTGCCCTTTGCTGTAGAGCACCAACACAGCACGCTGAACGACTGTAAATGCTTCTCTTTTTATTACATGATCTTGATTTAAGTTGTTATTTTTTGATGAAAGTTATTTAAAACCTAATATATTTGCAATATTTACATATTGGATGTAACACATGGTACTAACTGACTGACTGCTAGTAGAGTTTTACTGGCCCTGTGCTGCAGTTTCTATAACATTTCTACAGTAAGTCTCTTTCTTAATACTTCCACCACTGTTGCCACAATAACCTAATCATACAGCTTGTGAGGTGAAAACCAGTCTAACATTTGGTTTATTTTTCCGATCTTGTTATTGTCACTGCTGGGCGAATATCTTGTTCGCTGATTTTGGTGATTATCCTGCCTGACCTGATTCTCCATGGTACCACTGTGGATAATTTTATAAAGAACGTTTTCTTTTTTTCTTCAAACAAAATCGGTTCATTGGAGTTACAAGGTACATAACTGTTTTCAGTCTTTTCTGTGTCAATATCACAGCATGTTGCTGGTTCTTTATCAAACCTGCTGCATTGGGAAATAAAGTTGCTGAGGCACGGTTGAATCCTTGGTTAAATGTAAAGGTTTTATATGACACAACAAATTCTCACCTGCAAATCACCAAAGCCAGATACTCTGTTAACCAGGTGGGAAGTCGGTTACAACTTTGATTTAATCAGGTAAAGCACCAGTCCAACGTTTGAATAAATCAAGCTGTTTTCTGCCTTTTCCAGAGTCAGCTATGTCAGATGGAGTTGCATCTGAGTGTGTGTCCAGCACAGAAATAGATCCAGTTTATTGCACATTTTCGTAACAGCAGAATGTGAAGCATAAAAACAGATGTTAGAGTACAGCTGCTATAAAATGAGCTAAACAGACTGTAATGTTACTGTAGGATAATATGCTGGCGTTGCATTTGCTGCCTTTCTTCCAGCATTTTGTTGGTTTATCTGTGGTTCTTGGTATCATCACTGTCTGAAATTCACCATATCTCTGACTCTGACATATCTTTCATACTTGGCTTCTCTTAATTATGGTTTAAACGATTTGATGTGAATGCTGCTAACTTCAGTTACCTACAAACAGCTAGCAAATCTTTTACAGTGTGTGTAGCTAGCCGATGTTATACCAGGATGTTTTGAGCCTATTTTAGCACAAACACAAGAAGCAGCTGAACTGTTAGCCATCTTTCAACAACTACAAGTCTGTTTTATTTGCATGTAGTGTCTTGTTTATTGTGTGTAATAAACATGACAATAAATAAACAGGAGACATTGTGGTTTTAGTAGCAGTTAACACTGAGATAATCTATTTGAGTGTTGTGTCCCTTTGGTTCCTTTAGCTAGTAAGTAAACATGTTAGCTCTCTAGCTAACAAACGTTTGCGTCCTGGTATCTGAGGTCTGTGTTGGGAGAAATCAGGGTTCGTACATAATGTGTGCACTAAAATTAACATTAGCTTGTCAGCTAATGTTAAAATACCTTACTGTCGACAGAAACATGGCTATCTGAGAATTCCCTCCGTATTTTACAGATTTTCAGTAGTTTTTCCACTTCTGATGAGGCTAGCCCTCCTGCTCCCTCTCTTTAAGCTTTACCTCTGTACCGGACACACAGAGAAGCTGATATCCACCTGACAGGTCTGACTCTGGGGAAGAAAAGGAACAAGAGGATTTCACCACGTTAGTTTGGTGAAGTTTACGGAGTTTTCTGACTTGATTTCCAGTCTGCTAACCGGCTCGTGTCGAGACATTGTTGGAGTTTGATACTCAGCCTTAAATGAGTTTGCTGGAAGTTCTTTAAATTCATTGTACGCATCTGTTCTGGTCCGGAGTTTACATGTTCCAGATATAAATAGCTCTTCTTAAGCTTCGTTTCAGCTGTCACATGCCATCTCTCTGTTGAGAGCTATTTTAAGTTGTTGTGACAGATTTTTTTCTGGTATTAAAACAATTTTATTTAAAGCTCCAGCGAGTGTTTAACAGCCTTCAACCAAAACTAAAACTTGACTGCTCCTGAGTTTAACCACCAAACTGCTTCATATCAATCCAACGGTACCAACTTTTGTAAATGATCCGAAATGCAACTGTAAGTGACTGTTACTGATACTGTATGTGTGTGTATATAATGTCTGTGTATTCTCTTAATGGTGCTTAACCGTTTTATGCTTCATTAAAGGCGGACTTTAATGTGAGAGTTTCATTGTTCTGGGTTCATCTGTTTCCTCTGACCTCAAATCCTGGGCCCTGACAGCCTGGAGCTGGTATCCAGTAATAACCCTAACCCTGATCACAAGGTATTCAGTGTTTGTGTGCTAAGCAGCTTCACACACTCCTGACTCTGACCTCTGAATGAAATCTTTGATCTGCATATTCAGAGTTTGTGGTCTGAGCTCACTGCTCAGCTTGGCTAACAAATGTCCACGTCTGTCAGTCGCAGCAGGAATCTGTAGTATGACTTCACCACATTTCAAGGTAGATGAAAAAAGGAAATACTCCAGCAACACTTCTAGTATAAAGAAAAACTTTATTGTGAGACCAGGTGAGGTAGAGTCCAGCACTGCAGTCCAGCATCGTGGTCCAGTCTCGGATTGTTCTGAGCTTTGGTACAGTGTCTCTATGTTCTGTTATTGCATCCTGCTCTGGTTTGGTTTGTCTCACTGCATTTTGTTTTGTTGCTCACTGTGTCATTTTGTCGTATCTTGTTAGCTCTTATCGTTGTTGTGTCTCATTGCATCTTGTGCCTTGTTTTGTTCCATCGTGTGTAGTTTTCTTTGTATCCTCTGTCTTGTTTTAACTCGTCCAATCTCACAGCATTTTCTTGTCTTTCCATGTCCTGTGTTGTCTCATTGCATTGTGCCTTTGTGTCTCATGTCTTATTTATTGTGTGTTGATTTTTCATATCATATTTTTACATGTTGTCATGTTTTACAAGTGAAAGTTGAAGAACTTAATCTGCTGCTCTGATCTGATTGGTCTGATGTTGACTCCAACGTTGTCGTCTGATCTGAGACGTCATCGTTCGTACAAACTGAAACACAACACTCCTCCGTCTGCTCAGCCATTTCTGTCTCTGCAATTTTAGTTTAGTTTTATTTACCCAAAAGATTCAGCATGAAAACAACAAATACAGTACAATGATGCAGAGGAGCTGAGTGAGTGAGTGAGTGAGTGAGTGAGTGAGAGAGAGAGAGAGAGAGAGAGAGAGAGAGAGAGAGAGAGAGAGAGAGAGAGAGAGATGACCTCCTAAAGTCAGTCCAAATCTCTGAATGGTTAGTCTGGCTGGAAACTCCATACCCCAACACATATGGTCCTACAGATGGTCTCTCTCTCTCTCTCTCTCTCTCTCTCTCTCTCACACACACACATAGATCACCTTGTGTCAGTGGCCACGAGGTGATCTATGAGTTTTCTACAGGGAATGGCTGACTGTGTGTGTGTGTGTGTGTGTGTGTGTGTGTGTGTTCACGGGCACTCTCTGTGTGTATTGCTCTTTTCTCCTGGGATTGATTTACATCTTAACACTCAGAGGACGTCTCTGTTCAGTCCTCACCAAACCCGTGTTACAGTTCAGAGGACACACACCAGGAAGGACTGATGTACCTTGTTTATTTATTGTTCATTTGTATAATAAACAGGTATACAGCATGAACCCACACAACATAGCACAGCATTTATATTCTAAGATCGTTGGCATTGTTCATCCCTGGATCGACCTTTAAGATAAGACTTATTGTCCCAGTTCAAAGCCATCAGCGAGCACTCTGTTTTCCAGAGGAGCCTGAACACAGCAGCTCTTTTTCCACCCGAGCTGCAGGTTTGGCTGCAAGAGGATGACAGACTGACTCTGCAGACACACACACACACACACACTGTGGATCAGGCTCTCAGCTCAGAGGGAACAGAGGAATAAATCACTGTGGTGTTACTCACAGGAAACACTGAAAATCCTTGAGCGTGCCCTTAAAGACACACACACACACACACACCGCAGCTCCAACACCTTCAGATACAGACAATCCCTGCTGCCCTTCACGCTCAGCTGCAGCTGTGTGTTTCAGTGTGTGTATTTGTGCGTTTCAGTGTTTTGTGTTCCTGAATGTGTGTCTGTAGAACAGGAAGTGTCAATGCTTTGACCTTTGACCTGGTTCCTGTGTTGATTCCATGTTGATCTGATCTCAGGTCAGATGAAGCTTTGTCTCACCATCACAATTCCAGCAGACAGTGACAGCTCCCTGTGACTCTCTGGGGTGAAGGTTGAGATGTGGTGATGAGGCAGGTCGACTGCAGGTCGACACGCTGCAGGTAGGAAGAGAAACACATTACACAATCAGCTTTTTGAAATGACTGAAGCAGCACATTCATTCACTGCAGCAGAGTCTCCAGGCCAGAGACAAGGTTCACAGTCCCGTCTGTGGTTAAGATCCAGGAAAGATGGTGGTTCAGGCTAAATGTAAATAAACCAGACCAGGATCTCATCCTGACCTGAACCAGGTGCTGTGAGAGCAGAACCAGAACCAGCTTCATGATGCTGGTGGAAAACAAACAGGTTACTGAAACCATCAGGATCAGTGTATTTCAACATATTATAGATCAAACATGTTGCTGTTGGTGACGCTGGTGTGACCAGAACCCTGAGGGTTTGTTTACAGTTTGTTTGTTTGTGTTTCAGTCAAATCAGCTGTTATTTTTACACTGAATTTGAATCAGAAGCAAAGAAGATGTTTAAATGCCAAGAGAGTTTGCATGGATCACACACACACATGCACACACACGCATACATATCTGTGTGCCTGTGCTTAATAGGACCCTCAGCGATGTACATCAACAGCAGCCTTTAAACCAAGGTCTCTCTCTTTCTCTCTCTTGCACATATGCAGTCAGTTTCCTGCTCTGTCTCCATGACGACAGTCAAACAGGTTTGTCTTTCAGCTGAAATATAAAACTGCCTGATATCGTCTCCATCAGCAGGCTTCATTTCCTCCTCTGATACACATCTGACTGTATGTGTGTGTGTGTATGTGTCAGGAGGCTGTTTCAGATGTGGTTTCGGTGGATGTGGTGGTTTCGGTGGATGTGGTGGTTTCGGTGGATGTGGTGGATGTGGTGGTTTCGGTGGATGTGGTGGTTTCGGTGGTTTCGGTGGATGTGGTGGTTTCGGTGGTTTCGGTGGATGTGGTGGTTTCGGTGGATGTGGTGGTTTCGGTGGATGTGGTGGTTTCGGTGGTTTCGGTGGATGTGGTGGTTTCGGTGGTTTCGGTGGATGTGGTGGTTTCGGTGGTTTCGGTGGATGTGGTGGTTTCGGTGGATGTGGTGGTTTCGGTGGTGGTTTCGGTGGTGGTTTCGGTGGTGGTTTCGGTGGATGTGGTGGTTTCAGTGGTGGATTCGGTGGATGTGGGGGTTTCGGTGGTGGTTTCGGTGGATGTGGTGGTTTCAGTGGTGGATTCGGTGGATGTGGTGGTTTCGGTGGTGGTTTCGGTGGATGTGGTGGTTTCGGTGGTTTCGGTGGATGTGGTGGTTTCGGTGGATGTGGTGGATGTGGTGGTTTCGGTGGTTTCGGTGGTGGTTTCGGTGGTGGTTTCGGTGGATGTGGTGGTTTCAGTGGTGGATTCGGTGGATGTGGTGGTTTCGGTGGTGGTTTCGGTGGATGTGGTGGCTTTGGGATCAGTGTTAGACTCTGGTTGAGGCTGATATTTGCTAACCTCACAGGAAGTGGATCCAAACTGCTGATGACGCAGACTCTCGTTCTGCAGCCGGTCAAACTCAATAAAGAATAAATGGATGAGTTCATTGGGGTTCACTGTGTGACCTGCAGGGTCAAAGGTCACAGAGGGCTTAACATCGTGACCTCAGTGTCCGTCACCACCGCAGTCAGGTTTATTGATTATGTAATGTTTGATTAATTATTTCATGGTTAACACATGAGAGAACACATCCACCGGTCTGATGTCTGGCTCAGTAGGACCAGGTCTGTTCAGGACTTACTGTGACCGACTCCTTTTCTCTGTGACAGTGATCAGTTGCATTGATCAGTCCCTCGTTACTTTGAGAAAAATGGCACTGAACTTTAAAGCCGTGCTCATTAAAATGTTTCTCCAGAGTAAGAAACATCAAACCCACAACTACACAATCAAAATATAAATATTACAGCTCATTTCACAACGATCCCGTTCTAATTGATGATGAAGAGGACTGTTATCATCATCGTCACCTCGTTTCAGAAACCAGGTCGATCTATTTTGGATGGAAGGCGAGCGGGGACCAGTTTAAGGAGGACAGAGGACAGAGAACAGAGGACACCACCGGAGGATGAAAATCCAACTTAAGAAGGTTTTTATTTTACATATTTAACTGCATCAGGAGGAGTTCATAGGTCAGCTGATGACTTCTTATCTGTGACCTTTGACCCTCCAGGAGTGGCCTCAAAGGAAAACGAGAGTTGACCCACTGACCCAGACTGACTCCAGATCAGCTGATAAATACTAACAGCTTCCAACTCGTCATGTCTGAACAGGAAGTAAGAAAATAAAATGCAGGATTTTTATTGTTTGACTTTTTCTTCTCGCAGATTAAAACAAGTTTACAGAAGCACACAAGCACACACACACACACGCACACACGCACACGCACACACACTCACACACACACACAGCCTGTCAGCTGGCTAATTGTGCCATTAATCAGACTGAGGTTGAACAGGGGACATAGGCAAACCCACAACCTTTAACTGACTCTGTGTGTGTGTGTGTTGTGGTTCATTAGCATGTTAAAGGTGTGTTCATTAGCTGAGGTCATTACAGGCTGGGGGGCAGATCAAAGAGCTCGTGTTTCCATGTGAACATTAGAGAAATCAGTGTAAACCAGTGTGAAGTGTTTCTGTTGTGTTCAGTGAAACAGGCTGATGAATAAACGCTGACGCACACGAACATGAAGACAGGAAACATGAGGAGACTGAACCTTCCTCACGTCAGCACATCAGACTGACAGACCTGTTTCCTCTGAGGGTCCCACACTGTCCTGTTGTTGGTTCGTCTTTGTTTCTTTGTCTCAAGTTTCCAGCTGTTTTATCATTGGAGAACTTGAACAAAAGAGAAAAACTTCAGCCTCTTTGTGACTAATTCCAGTTTTTAAAGATGGAAGGTGGAGGAGAAGATGGAAGAACTACAGGCAAAGCAGCAGAGACACAAATTAGGCTGATGACACTGAGTTTGTGTTCAGTCCATCTCAGCTTCATGATCCTCCTGCAGTAAGATCCTCTCCACAAACACAAAGGGCCGGGATGGACATGTAAATGTCTTCTTCCTCTCCTCTCATCAGGCCTCGGGGAGTCTCAGAGGAGGAGGGGTCAGGGGTCAGAGGTCACACACGGTCAGAAAGCAGGAGATGAAGGAGGAGACAGTCAGTCAGACTCAAACATGTCAACACACGAGCGTCTCCACCGTCCCCACTGAGTTGCTGGGACCTCGGCTCAGCCCAGACATCTTCTGCTCAGCCACCAGTACACACACACACACACACACACACACACACTCATTGCTGTTGAAGGAGGACCAGCTTCATGAATATTAATGACCTGCAGGTTTGAGTCCCAGTAGACCTGAGGCTCTGTTCAGATCTGGATCCTCTGAAGTCTGAGAGTAAAAAGACAAACCTCGGAGCAGGTAGAGACTTTGTCTCGGTCTGGAGGACCAGGCCTGTGTGTCCATCAGTTCCCCAGCTGTTTGATGGAGGGAGAATCTAGTTTTCAGTTCAAGAAAATCAGAACAAATCATAAGTACAAAAAGTGCAATAAAGAACATAATGCACTTGAAAAGATCTGACATGTTATAATATTATGTAGTTTGATCAAACTATTTCTCATCTCCACATCCAGCAGCTACAGATCAACATGATCCTTCATCTGGAGTGGTCTCTGAGTCCACCTGAGGACACTCAGTCCAATGTCCCTGTCTTTTAGCTCAGTGTTTGGTCTCCACCTGCTCCTGAGGGAAACATCTGGCTCTTTAGCTGCTAAATGCTGCAGCATGTTCCTCAGCTGCTCTGACTGAGCCTGTTTGCTGCTCAGCAGGTCGTTCACACACCGGTCCATGTGTGATGCATGTTTGTGTTTCCCTGCAGTAAATCAGTGTGTGTTTGTGATCAGCAGACAGTTCCACACTGAGGATCAGAGCTGCAGCAATGAACACACTGGGCAGGAAAACTGTTAGCATGTCATCACGCTAACATGCTAACATGTTTACGTCCTAAATGATGCTAACGTTAGCATGTTGTCATGAAGCTTAAATTCCAGTAGATGAAAGTGGAGTCTGGTCTGACAGTGGATCTCATGGTCTCTGTGGAGGAGGCCGGGCTCTACTGTAACATGTGCTAAAGTCATCACACACACACACACACACACACACACACACACACACACACACACACACAGTGACCTCAGCTGTCGAGTTGCTGGTGATTTAATAAAGTCATTTAATGGAGAAGCGTTCATGAGCTGCAGATTTATGGTGGGAAGATCCTGCTGCCTGATTACCCAGAATTCCCTGAAGTGAGCCGAACAGAGATGAAAGAGGAGCTGAAAATATCGACTAATGTGATAAACACGTGTGATGGAGGACGGGAAGGACACACTAAAACTACACACGAACCTTAACGTGACCTCGCCTCAGGATTTCATCAGATCTGTAAATTCCTCTGCTTTGGTTCCTCCGAACGTTTCCCATATTTCCTGTGTGACGGGGAACACGAGACGGCCGAGGTTCTCCTCCAGAGGTGAAACAGTGAATTCTGTCCTTCGGTGGACAACTCACTGTGATGAAATCAGTCACATTGCAGTAGTTTAACATGTCTGCCTCAACAAACAGGGCGTAGGAGACCCACAGCTGCACTGATACTGGTCCCAGCAAATCTCAGTTACCACAGCAACAGCTGATGGAACAGAAATGAATGCACAGATTCAGACGGGGGGGGGTGGGTCCCCTGTCCAAGCAGGACAGGGGACCCGTCTGACGCTCCCACACAGGGCTGAAGAAAGCCTGGTCAGACAGATCTGACAGGAACACCGCGCACAGCTATCAAAATAAAAGCATTGCAGTAGAATAAAGCAGAATTCCCCTTTACTCTGAGCTCAGCTCCACTCAGTGACTCATTCAGTCCTCCATCAGCTGATCCAGGACCAGTCTCAGAGGACCTCCAGCAGTCTGACAGCTGCAGAGCTCTCTACATGTACCTCAGAGCAGAGGTGTGGACTCGAGTCACATGACTTGGACTCGAGTCAGACTCGAGTCATTAATTTGATGACTTTAGACTCGACTTGACAAAATGTAAAGAGACTTGCAACTCGACTTGGACTTTAACATCAATGACTTGTGACTTCACTTGGACTTGAGCCTTTTGACTCGACAAGACTTGCTACTTTCCTCAAAAACCCAAAGATTAAAAAGGATGTTATTAAGGAACGCTCTGTATCTTTCTTTGTATGTGTGCGTCTGTGTGTGTGTGTGCTGTTGGCACAACATCCAATCAAATTAGATCAACGTTGTTTTGATCCGACAGCATCCATCCAATCAAATTGCAGGACAACCAATGAAGACGGACTGTCAAACAGCGCGCTAGCTGGAAAAAATGATACCAAAGATAGTTTCGTTCGGGTATAAAAACTACGAGGTGGTCAATAAAAAACGAATTGCAGTATGCAAAACATGTGGCTCGAAGATTACAGATGGAGACGCAACAACTTCGAACTTCGTTCGACATCTGAAGTTGCACAAAGAAAGGTAAGTTCTGAATGAAAGCTTACATTTATTGGCTAAGTAGCTAATTTTTCTTTGCTGTGTAGCTAAATCATTGCAAACACGGTAATTTGTTGCGTCTACTGCGAGTTCACTCCCTTATTCATATCTTTGTTAAGTATTTTTTTAACAGGGCTATGGTTGAGGTACTTATACATAACATTAGTCAAGGTATCACACAGTAGACGGCGGTTAGCAGCAACGCATATTTTAGCCACCTACAAAGAGGCAAACCTAATAAAATCAAGGTCACTTTAAATGTGCGCTATATTAAGAATATGTGTACCGTTTTAGCTTGCTGTCAGACGGATTTTTCTGACAGGAAAACAAAGTTATACTGCTCGTTGCTCTTACTCTCTAGCAGTCCATTGACGAAAAAACAAGTTAGCTTGCACACGTGAGTTGCTGGTCTACGTGCTGCAACGTAACACACTAAAATACAAAATATATTATCACACAATGTTAAGATTGATATTAATAATATGAGTAATTAAGAGTAGTTTCAATGCAGTTCATGTGTGGCTATAAGGGATGTTCTGACATCTGTTTAATATGCTTACCTCTTACATAATATATTATTGCTGTGTGGTTAAAAGGACTCGAAAGGACTTGAAACTCAAAGTGTAGGACTTTGGACTTGACTTGAGACTTGTCAATCTTGACTTTGGACTTGACTTGGGACTTGCCTGTCTTGACTTGGGA